>NC_039491.1:11721268-11777596 GCF_003590095.1 Trichoplusia ni
CAACGAAGACAATAAAGATGTATAAATGAATTCCCTGATCTCATTATATCAGCATGTAGGAGAAATAAGTTGAATTGTTTCATTACGCTAATTAACTCTGGACCCATTTATTTTACCCTATCTATTATGTAGAAACTATGTTGGATATTTACAACGCATTATACTATAATTTACAGACGTAATTCATAGAATAATGTATAGACTTTAAAAAAAAATGACTGTTGTTGTCATTATACCCTTTCTCTTTGTGTAAGTACCACAAATGATGTTCAACTGCCTCTGAGCTCTAATAATTGTACGCTAAAAGATAAGACAGAACCCGCCTAAGTTCTGAGTTAACAATTTAGATAGCTATCGAGAAGCTAAGTGTGACTGTGACACAATTTATGCAGGAAAATCATTATGCCCCACGGTGGGCGCCATTTCTAGAAACGAAGAGTGTCTTTATCATTTTCGTATCTGGTATGCAAACAAATCGTTAACCGGTTTAAGTAATTACGATTTACACAAATCTATGTTGTGTAAGTACAAATCAAATATTACGGCCGTTGCGCTAGTCATGTCGTCAATTAAAACTTATTTATAAACAGCTTTTGTCGCCATTTTGAAATGCCAACGGGTAGAATTTTGTTTTTCGAACGTCTGCCTCATCCTCAATGATTACTCAGCAATATTTTAATTAAGGAAATGAACAGTCGTTATTTCGAAATACAAACTTAAAATTTTGATTTTGGAACGTCCGCGCCATCTTGTGCTTACCTACTCTGCAATTTAATAATGGAAGTGGTCACATTAATCATCTTTTTTTCAGAATGCTTTACGCTTTTAATGGGTTTGTATATTATGAAATTTTCTATATTCATATCTATTATTACATAGCAGATATAACCAGCACTATTGCAAATAACTTTATATAAAGTCTGATTAGAACAACTGTCTCTATAATGTTCTAATATTAAAAGCTGGATTGACCATACAAGGCTCCATGCAATATGAGAAGGCAATAATATCTGGCCCACCGCAATTTGTGGCAAGTGGCTATCGATTGCTGACTGTCTTCGACCACTAACTGCTACCTTGGTATGGATAACGATTTTACACAAGTGGTCTCTCAAAATCAAAAAACTTTTGCAAGAATTTTATTAATTGAAACTTTTGTGTTATTTAAACATAAATCAAACCTTCAGCTAATGTGGTTTAAATAAACAAAATGGTTTTAGTTTTTTTTTAGATTTACTCACGCATATTTGTCGGATTCTATCAAATAGTCTCGGCTTTAACTGGAGTCCTTAACCATGAGTTACCGTGGCGGAGAAGAGGCAATTTTATACATATTTTTGACCAAAAAGTTGTTACTACTTAAAAGGTATATATATTTTTTTGTTTGTTTTAATGAATACGCACCGAAACAAACAAAAAAATATACTTTATATATATAGGAGCTATTGGTTTGAATTGAAAAAAAAGGTTTTAGCTATCTCATTTATACAACAAGGCCTTTATATTGTCACACTTTGACCAAGAAAACTAGGACGAATGCAGGTGTAACCGTGGCACCGTCGCAGCTAATAACTCATAAAGTAAATGATCCATTCATGGATCTTAGTGTAAAACAAACGAAAAATATATCAATCCGTTATTCAATTAACGTTTGCAAAGAAAACTTAATTTACAAACTTCAAAACAGGATTTAAGACTGTCGCCAAAAACTTTACATTCTAAAATGATAAATTGTAATTTTAATTAATATTTCTAACTTTATCTCAGTAATTTGTCCGCGGAATATTCTCTTTCGGATCTAATAGATTATAGTGTCCAAATTGTCAGACGGTATTATCAACCGGGACGTTTTAAGTAGTTACTGTTGGAATAAAGACTTAATTCTGGAATGAATTATTTAACAAGTTTAAAATATTAATGAATTATTAGTTGACGAACTTTTACGACTCTTCTGAGGCATGTAAGTGACTACTTAACAAAAATATTGAGAGCTGCAATTTTGACTGGTCATTAAAAAGTTAATTAGGGTTGAAATAGCCGCTTGCTTGCTTTGGGATTGAAAATGCTCTTTGTGCATAAAAATCCTTGGATAAAAGTATAAGGCTAGGCGGTGAAAAAAAATCTCGTGTGACGTCATAAGTCACTACTAGAACGTTTTTACTATCAAGTGATGAATCTTAAGTGCTTTTAATGTTTATAACTTTTTATGATGTGATAAATGAAAAATACTTTAATCTAATATTTCGGGAATCCTGTCTGATAGACTACTTAGATTTTTTTTCGTCAAATACCCAATTAGTGTGTTTTTCAAATGAATAATATAAAAATACATTCCACTTAAGTCACGTCATAGTAATTCTGGCAATTAATACAATTTCAAATTTCGATATATCAAGTCTGTTTCTATATTTATTCAACTTAATTAAGCATTTATATTAAAACGTGGTTGTCGTTGAATTCCTTTGTTTTCCGTGTGGTTTTAAAACATGAAAATGTTGGTTCCTTAAAAGAAAATGTTCATGTAATATTTCTTTTTAAAATATGATCGACTCTGTGTGGGAGTAGTAATTGTGTAAAAGTTGTGTAGGAGGAAAGGAAAGCAATATGATATTAGGATAAGAAGACTTTCAATTTATAAAATTAAATGTTTACCTTTTGTTTTTTAATAAAGAAATGCGACATAGTACTAGTGTGAATTTTTAAACTAACTAAAAACTTTATTTTTTTTTGTAAATTGAATAGTTTTAGCAATTAAATACAAAGAAAACAAAGAAAAAAAAACAAAATCCGAGCCAAAACAAATCCCAAAACGAATTTACGAAACAAAAGCCTGTTGAATACTACTATCCCACTAATTAAAAAGAAAACATATGTAGGAACGTTGAAAGCTGGCAATTTACACGCTTAAGCGAAATTAAGAAAAAATACCTTTATTAGTGAATCTAAGGAGGTTGGGCAAAAAGAAGTTGGGCTTAGGATTGTGGTACTTGGCTTGGTTTCATTAAGGTGAGAAGGGAGGTTCAGCTGGGCTTTTACACGATCTGTGGCGGCCATTCCTCACTGACACCAAACTTGGGGAATGGTACAAGTTATAGGCAACTACCGTGAGAATTATTTGTATAAAAAGTGTTTTTGTTTTCATTTATTTATTCAGGAATTTAATTCTATATTGTTGAAATTTGTTGCTGTTTGTCGTGTTGAGTTTTGAGTGATTTGAGTGACTCCAGAAGCATACAAAATTTACAGAGAGAGAAGATTTAAAAAAGTTAAGTTATACAAAATCCACAATTTCTTAAATTGTAGCTCTTATTTTATCTGCTTAGAGAAAAAATTAAGAGCTAGAACCACTTGGTCCACATCATGTTGAAATAAATGCTTGGCTTTGTGAAATGATAATTTTATTGTTTATTTATTCAATAGTTTTAGTACGCACACATACACATATTAGTTGAGCTTCTATACTTTGGACCAATCCTCATTGCTGCTAGGGAAATTATTATTCTTTTATTCAAAACGCTTCCGGAACGCGCTACGCTACTTTGTTTTCACGATTAATTAAAATTAGTTGGAGCGAGCCAACGATGGCGTCTTTTGCTTTTTTAGGATGAGCACAGAATAATACGAGTGCAGCTCCACACCACTTGTGTTCCCGTAATTTCAACGAATATCTAAGGGCCCCATGTTTGTTTTGCGTTTAGTTTTCCATTATGTATGTTGAGAGAGAGCCTCGGTATTCGTTGTAAAGTTAATTTCTTGGAATTAAATGTTACATTTACTCCTTTTTGATAATTTATTTCATTTTGAGACTTATTCAAATAGTGACTTTGTGAAAAATCATTTTAAACAATGAAAGAGCCAGTTACTATGACAAAGCAATATTCTTTTCCACATAAATTTTACAAAATCTTATAAATGGCGCATGTTCTTATTCAAATTTCATGACATCAAAATAAAACCAACAAACAAAAACACGTCCGCTCACCTCGGCATCTGACAACTCTGAATGACTCATTCGATTACCCCCACCAACGGCATCGCAAACCATTCTCCATTTAATACTCGTGACATCTGCACGCTATAAGACGGTAAGACTTCATAAGCCTGCGGGTAGCAGCTAAAGCATCAATGAGGCAGAATGAGGAACAATGAGGTTCTGTTTTACTACAACCTTATTAGTCGGCCAGATTGAAGATACTGTCCGGTTAGGATATATTTTTCTTTATTCCTTTCATTTTGGTTTGGTGACCTTTATTAGATTAGATATTGTTCTTTGTGAATGGTTAGTTTCTGTTTTAAATGTAATGGGTAGATTTTGATGTGCTTTTCTTAAAAGCTAAGGCAATTAATTAATTCAGTTTTAACCCTTCACTTGAAAATTAAGTACTCAATTTAAAATAAATTAAAATACCTATTTAAATATATATTAGTTAAAGTTTTGTAGAATTGAACTAGTAGTTAGTATGTGGTCTGTTGTCCTGAAGTAAAGTTCTGACTACGAAAAAATAAATAAATGAGAATCTTTTAAATGCGAGCCTGAGGCTTTAAATCTTGGTAAATAAATGACAAAATTGTGAAACAATTCTTTGTTAACTCGATCCGATTGAAAAAAATACAAAATTTTACAATTTTAAAATAAAATGATGTCTTCAGATATCGAATTTAATATTCCATTCTCGTGTAACGAATGAATATTATATTCTGTATGAATCTCCTGTCGTACCCTAGTCTGGCCGCAAGCGATGTGAGGTCCCGCTGACAGATCTCATCCCTTTAACTTTGACAGTATTTTACTTGAGATGTATAACGTTTATGACAGGCATCTATATTGTAAGACAATGCAGACTTTGTTTGTGGAATGCAATGTTTTGAGTGCGTTGAGCAATAGGCGAGCGTCTTTTGTTTAACGATTGTTTAATTTTTAGCAGCTTTTGCATGTTTAGCGCGAGTCCTTTTCAGTCTAGATCCGATTTATAAGAGTAAGAAGAAGAAGTTAAACCTGCTATACACGGTGATTTTTTAGTCGTCTTACAAAAGTAGCCCAGTTCATGTATCCGACGTAAAATACCCCCAGGCGCGATTATTATTTTTTTTATCAACTAAGATAATAAGTACGAAGAAAAATTAAACAAGAGAAATCTGAAATATACTCTTAAAAATTATAAAAACGCCGCCGCCCGCGCCCCTCACCATTGTTACAAAGCTCGGACCACGCTCGCAACAGAGCTGTGTTTCTAAAAAACTATGAATTGCATCATACTATTGAATAAAAATTGCATTTTAAATTTATTCAAATCTCAAAAATACCTATTTTTTTATCATGAACGTGTTCTAGTTATTGGATACATGAACTGGGCTGCTTTTATAAGACAACTAAAAATCACGGTGTATAATGATCCCTAATATTGATAATACTTTTTAAGATACAATACCCTGTTGTATCTTAAAAAGTATTATCAATATTGATCAATATTTGAATAAGGGCCGATTTTTCAATCATCAGTTAACTTTTATCTGTGAAATAAATATGGCCGTTTGACATATTTTCTATACAAAAGCTGTCAAGACGTCAAACATATTCGTCGAATAAAAGTTATCTGGCGATTGAAAAATCGGCCCTAAATCGAATAATATAAATATGTTTACTCCGTCAGACAATTTCTCAAAAATATTGAATACACTCTATTTTATTTTATTATAGATATCATTAAAAAGTGAGACAAATAATAGAACTTAATTATGGTAGAGGGGGCTTAAAACATCACTTGCTAGTTACAAGCGTAGTGGTAAGTGACGTCACCCGGAGTTTTGAAATCACTGTCTCATCATTTCATTCATATTACCAATTCTTGTTCCACTAATATTTAGGGCTATTCAAAAAATCTAACCTAAACCCAACCATTCTAAAACGCTGCTAAATGAAAGGACAATTCAAATATTTGCATAAAAAAATGAAAGCAAAAAAGTTTTTAAATCTGCAGGTAAATAAACTGGCTGGATAAAACGGAACGGAAATGAAAAATAAAAACGCCATTGACTGACAGAGGGACAGGTGGTCGCAAAAAACAAGGAACGCTTGAATAGGACTGTAATGTCTCTTTGTACGGCCAGCAGAGAAATATTATTAATCTTTTGCATATTTTTTATTGTAATTTGACACACTAACATTAGTTTGTTAGTGTGTAAGTATAATATAATAGTATAATATAATATAATATTTTATAAAGCTGAGTACAAAAGTATCTGATTTGTTGGATTAACACATTTTATATATACCAACGTGCGTTTCTATAATACTAATAAACTTCGTCAAAATATTCTTCTTAGTATATTCTATCGTGTTTTGTCCCTTACGTTGCATTAAAATGATAGAGAAGAAAAGATACCCATGTATTATGGTGAATTAAAACTTTTCAAATGACCATCGTTCTGGTTTACTTACACAAGCGCTATTTAAGTAGAGTCTTTGTTCAAACACAAATATAAGTTTTGATTCCACTGTTCGTATGAGCAAACTTCAACAATCGGTGTGCACAACAATCATTAATCGAAACCGAAGAAAAAGTCAGTCGGTGTTATTTTGAATCATGATAGGAATTAATAGTGTCGGTATTTACTATTTTTTATGACTAATTATTGTTATTTTTGCAATTAAATCAGCACGTTCAACAAATTAACTTAAAGAGGACAAAATAGGAATATAATAATTATTAAAACTTTTATGTACCTACGTGTAAATGTCACTGAACTTTTCTTAAACATGGATTCAATCTTTTTTTGTATGACTTTGGGTGGCGCAATAGATGGTTTAGATTCACAATTCACTCATTTTCTATTTGACCACCAAATGCAGACAGAAAAATTTAATTTATTTATTTTTTATTTACGTACATCATTCTTTTTTGCCAACCGTACCGGTTGACATTGATAGAGGTCGACTGCTTACCAATCACGTTAAAAAATAACACTTTTTGCTGAAGAACCTTCGTTTACGGACACCTATTTTCAAAGCTAAGCCATTTGTCAGATCAGGTAATCTCTTTGAAACACTTTTACATAATATTATGTATTTATAAAATGGGTAGTAATTCTTACTTATATTTAGGGATTGTGAATATTTTTTATGTTTATGAGAAAAAATATTTGAAGCGGAGAGTATGTAATTGAAATATTTTTTTAAGTATGCTTGTATACTTCATCTTATTGTAACTGTTCTCATACATATACCAATACATAGTATCAAATAAAGTATTTTTCCGTCTATTGTTTCTACCATCTTCTCGTAAACTATCACAGATACTGGATTTTAATGAATTTTCATAAATGCTAAGAATCTTTAATCGGTATCCATTTATTAGAGTAGACTAACAATATCCAATAGACTTTGTAGTAAAAATAGATTGACTTTGAAAATAAATAAATCATATTTATAGTAATAATAAAATACGAAATAATCACCGTTACTTTAACTAACCCTTCCCAAAGATAACGCTTAATTTGCTTGTTATTCAAAAGTTTAACCAGAAACTAACAATCAATATTTAGAGGAATACAAACTCAAACAAAATAAACGGTTATCATAGTAAACCAGCTATCGTTTGCTGACTAACTATTGGCTCTACTGAACTCAAATAAACCTAAATGTATAGAATAATGATTGATTATGTTTCGAATACTTTTGTAGTTTCAATGTTGGTTACTCAAAGTGTTCGTTTACTACCGATGTTGGCCTCGGTGTACCAGATACAATACGTCGTAGTTATCTCCCAAATAACAGGTTTTCGAGAATCGGTATACTGCAAGTTGGTCTCGCGACACGAAATTTCCACAAAAAAATACGAAATACCGCTGTCTCATCAAATGTATGGTTTGATTTACTTAAACAGGAAATGTTGTCTTTAGATTTAGCAAGCATTTGCGAGTTAAATAATTAACATTATTGCCTCATATTAATGTAATCAACAGTATCCATTTAATATAATATTGTATTACAAGTACATTACGCAATCAGAACGATACTATCAGTAATATGGCTGAGAGTATTACACAGATAGTACTGCGTGCTACGATGTGCTACGACGTAGCTCGCTACGTCGACTACGCCTGCTACGATATCGTAGACATTGACTGATTTGTTACCCATTTAGTTACATGTGTAAAGGATATTACGATTTACTGTTTATGTATATTGTACAGTATTTGCAGTAGTATAATTAATTTGATAATCATTTTTATACAAATTTCAAGACTTGCTTTAGGACGGTATTGTACGAACACAAGTGAAAAATTTTGTGGGCATTTTACAAGAACATTTTCATAAGTTCAAAACAATCAAGAACGATAGTTCCAACTTTTCTGTTTATTCGATTAAATAGTGGAAGATATTAAAGGAAATGTATAAAAGGAAAAAGTTTTATAAAAATGAGAATCTTTGGAAAGCTGAGAATCGTTCCGAGATGAAAATAACCCGGAGTCCGTCTCGTCAAGTTGCAAACTAATTCAATAAGACTCTGTTACTACTGTTTTCTTATTTTGACGTGTGCCTCAAGTTGAAAGGTGTGTCATCTTAGAAATTGATGATTTTTATAAATATAGCACTCTATGTAAGGCCACTTAGATGCTATATTATGCGATGCTAGATTTCAGTTTGCTTGTTAATTTTGTGTTTTAATGTTTTTTTTATAGATAATAAATGAACGTTAGAGTCTACTATATCAAAACCAAATATCAGCAATAGTATTGAACATTTAAACTAGTACAACAAAACATCTCGAAGTAGGTCCTATCTAAATATCACAAAAATAACTGTTGACCATTAGCTTCCAATGTTCCGAACATTACCTCATGACAGTTTCGAAAACTTATAACCGTATTCCGTTACATCGTTGAGTATTCGCTCCCGCCTGTCACTCGCATCACGCAGTCACCCGGAATGATTACATAGAGGTTTCGACAACTGTTCGCTTTGTTTTAAACTCACAATGCATTTGTTGGAATCCCCTAGAAACGGAGATTTGTACTCTCAAAGAATCTTAATAACATTATTTTATACTTGTTCGGGTTTCTATGAGTATTGTTTGAAGATTTCTCTTTATTAAAACGTTGGTTTGGTTTGAGTGACTGTAAATAAATTGAGGGAAAGTTTCGTTTTTCTTTGGGAACGAGTTGTATGAGACTGGTTCAGACTGGTTTCATCCGCTTCTTTGGTTTTGGCTTTTTGCAGTTGTGTACCAAAAGGTTAAAATTAATCCTGACCTATACGGTTACACTATTATTTAGGCTTTACATTGTGAATGTTCTGTTCGTCGCAATAACAACAAATTATAAAAAGACAATTCATGTCAAGCAACGCTAACGTATTTGTTATTCTCCTGCCTATTTTAAACGAATTCTCAATATAGCGAATCAGAGTCTTACTTGATCAGATTCCCATTATTACCTGCTTATCATTTTGATCCAAATTACAATACTTGCATACTTAGACATATAACATTTGTATCACTCTAATATACTAAAAGTACCAACATTTTTTTTATATATATATCCTGGGACAACTCACACACGGTTATCTGATCCCAAGCTAAGCAGAGCTTGTGTTATGGTAACCAGACAACTGATAAACTTACTTATATATTTCTAAATACATACATATTATAGATAAATTACACCCAGACACCAGAACAAATGATCATGCTCATCACACGAACCCACGACCTCCGGTATAGCAGTCAGGGTCATTTATTCAAAAGTCATTTCACATTTTATTCAAGAGTCACGAGACTCTCACCTCGATACATTTAATACGATCCGCGATATCACTTGTAGAAACGTACTTTATCTACCAAGACAATTTATTCGTAAACCAACAATACCTTGATACCAGAATAGATAGAGCCCTGTTCATACATGTTCGCATGGATTGGCCACTTCATTTTATCACCAAAGTTGGTTAACGAGCACTATCTAGTGCTTGTATCATTTGTGTGCCACAAGCCAATCGGTTTGAAACACGCAATCGTGTACCTATAGGGCGATCCTTGTGTAGTAACAGTGATGTAACTGAATAAGCAGGAATATTATAAAGATGAATGTTTCTGTGATTGTGTTTGTCAACTTTTGTACTCAAACGGCAAGATATTGTTTTTATAATTTAATATGGATGTACTGGCACATAAGTTAAATAAACTGTGGGGTTCATAACGTAGAGAGTGTAATATGGAAGTTTATTGTATCTATGAAAACAATAAAATAAAAGTTATCGTCGATTTTTTTTAAAGCGTACTTGACATGATACCATTAATTCGGATAGTCTTAATTTTGAGAAAATTCATTATTGTAAATGAATTTATCTTAAGAATTAGTCCAAAATTTCTAAGTCTCTTTAGTAACTAAAATGTTAGACTAAAGATCTAAAATTACGGTTTCTTAAAGTCTAAATAATCGCCTATAAAAATATCTGAGCTGCCTTAAGCGGGCCTTACAAGCACCGTTAGTTACTGCTAAGATTTACATTCACAAATTAACGCGTCTACATGCGAAGTACACTGAGAACTATTTAGGCAGGGGTCTCTAACTACCACTGGTACTGGCAGAGCCGGATCTAGGGGCCCAGGGGCCCCGAGGCCTCGAGGCAACAAAGGAGTCAGGGCCCCCTTGGTTCAAGTTTTTTTATTCAGTGACAACTTTATCGAGCTTTTTTTAGCATAGTGTCAATAATGTGGGCTTCTATCATGGTTTCATTTTTTTTTATTTCATCGGGAGTGCTGGGCCCCTATTTAGAGTCGTGGGCCCCTGGTGATAGTGGGCCCCTAGGAAGTGGCCTAAAGTGCCTTATGGATAATACGGCACTGGGTATCGGTTGCTTACAGCGTCAAGCCTTCTCTATTTGATTGTACTGAAGTAATAAGATCCTGATGACAGCGCGTTAAAGAAACCGCAGCAGTGCATTTTTAGTAAAGGTAGCGTCAAATTGATTCCACGTACGCAACGTATGCTATATGGCAAGCATGCCATACGTTTGAAATAATTGAAATATTATTTAGCTAAATGCCCATCAAGACGCTTAAATGTATAGTAAAAGTGGAAGAGTTAGATTTCATTTTGTATTGAATACATCATTACGTGTAGAAATGTAACTTTTCTGGGAGATGTCCTACCTAAAGTGTTGCATACTTTGCGTATGTTAGATCAATTCTGGAGAAAAATTAAAAAAATACGCAAAAATTTTAAAATTTCGCTGTATCGCCAATAGACATACTTATTTTAAACAACAATAGTATGTAATAGTATAGGTACCCAGTCCGAAGTAACTAATATGAAAACAAGACAAATTGGGAAATTCCTTCATTTGGAAGTCGATTGAAAAAAGCAATATTCTTAGATCATTCACGGGACTGGGAATTAGTTAAACATGATGACGTCATGACCGCGTGACGTTTTAGGCTGCCTATAGCGTTTGCATGACACCAAAGCCTTAGAACTATTTACAAAGCAATCAGTTTAGTTTTATCTAAATGTGTATGAAAGTTAGCGACGTCCGTGAGCGACGCTATCTCGCGAACATATTGTGATTATTATTACGTCTGTCCGTGGCGCTAGTTTGTTCGAGCTACTTTATTATTGCATATGTTATATTATGTTGTGTAACTTGTGTCTTACTTTCAGTTTTGATGTGGTCTTTACCATTCAAAGCTTGTTTCATATTAAATCCGGCTACTTTTTTTTACAATTTCTTTTCAAGACTGACTTTCTCACCATTGAAATTTAATCCTTATCGCTTGAAGTATTCACAAACAATCAAGTCAAACACCCAGACTCAGAAAAGTATTCACGGGTCACACAAACGCTTATCCTACGGGTCGAACCTAAAACATGTCGCGCACAGTGAACGGAACAGAAAATGTTATTTCAGGTACACACTGAACGAGTATCTCTCGAATAATTTGGAAACTATTAACAATAAACCTACAAACTCTACTTTTACCTAACGACATAAAACATTAATTCAAAGTTCCATTAAAAAGGTAAGATTTATTCACTACAGAATTCTACAGCCCTCATTTAACCAATTTTGTTTAAAATATTTCCGCTCGAACTACCCTTTAACTAAACATGTTTGGTTTATAAACAAACGAGTGTCGTCCTCTCGTTTTAACGTATGGGTGATGGTATATTTCGTCTCTGTTCAATGATGGTCGCGTGAGAACATTAATGGGTGATCATTACGTAATTTGACCGCACGGGTTTGACTGGGGACGGACGGGACTATGCCCTTTGATGCGGTTTGACCTGGTACTCGCGATGATATCTTAGATTTGTTGATGTCGCTGTGAGAGGTTTTGCGGTGATGCAAATTACAGGCCGAGTTATTTACAAAGTAGTCGATTACGGATTGATGGAGTGGTGAGCCACAGATGCGTTGAGCTGAGACGAGGATATCACACGATTGTGGTAACCTAATCAGTCAATAAGTTGCTAGCATTGTGATATGACTCGTTGCCAAAATTACTTTAAGGCAGATAAGTACCAGTGTTTCACAAGGAGCGAGTGCCTATCTGACCTTTTTAATCCAGCAACACGATACCCCTTAGTTAGACTGGTTGTCGGCTTTTGATCGAATTTCTAGCTTCTGACTTCCCGGAACGACAGTCAAAGATGCATTAACAACAGTATGGACCCGCTTTAACGTGCTTTTCAAAACACAGAGAATCTCTGATTGAGATTTCAATATTTAGGAACTAGATATACCTCAAAATGTTTTTCCTAAACTTTCGAGAGGTGTTTTATTATAATTAGGACCGTACTAACTTTGAAAATCATTTTAGTTTACGCAAATCCATACATAAGATCGCAAGGACACGAAACTAAACCAAACACTGAAAATCCATTGATATCCTTCATCTAACCTGTCAATAGGTCAGTGAACTTACCTTTGACATAGAGCACGGTGGGCTTGGAGAACTCGGTCCCGATTGAATTCTCGGCGACGCACTCGAACTTGCCGTGGTCTTCCTCCTCGCTCTTCACGATTTGTAATGTACCTGAAATGAAGGAAAATATTTATTGTATTTGGTAATTACGCAGAAGAAGTTGGTAAGCCTTAATATACAAATAATTCAGTTTCTTGCGGTTTTTTTAACATACATAAATTAAGAAAAGTAAAATGCATTAGAAAAACTGTTAGTGTGTCTGTGTCAAATGTATACATCAGGTAAATTATTAAAAATATTCGACAAAAACTGGAACCCAAATACTCTTATGAAATCAAAATTTCCAACGATTGTCCGATTTGGAGTCATTGCGCCATGCTTTGCGAAGTTCTGTCGTTATAACCCTTATGATAGGTGAAAAATATATTTAGTTTATCCAAGTATACACTTATTAAATAGGCGAAGACATTCTACCTATCCTATTTAGAATAAACTTGATGTAAGATTATATAAATAAACATACCAAACTTTATACATAAAAATAAACTCAAGGCCTAAGTCTTATGAAGCGTAGTCACTACATAAATGACTCTAGGAATAGAATGAAAGCGATCGTTAACGTAGGAACACTTAACACATGTCTACATATATATAAACACATGAATATTGTAAGTATTTAGCGTTGAGAACATCCCCGGAGGCTTGGCCGGTCGCATCGCTTGAGCAGCTTAGCCTCTCCTGTATAGACCTTTGAGTCACTAAGATGTAAAATAAGGACTACTATTATTCGAATCAGGTTTGGAAAGACTAGTTTGAAGTCATTTATAGCTGAATTTGAAAACAGAAAGTTGCATGAATTAATGCGACATTATGCATTTAAGACAAGTTTCTTTTGCAAGGCGGTTTTATGTTTGAAATATGTGAATCGGTCCGAAAATAGTCGGGCCATCCCGCGAGTAAACGGTTTTTTATAATAATCATGAATCCGGAGTCACTATTAAGTAGAGGTTATTTTCCATCTAATCGATAGCAAGTTATCAAAAACTATGTCAATATAAAAATAGTACCTCATAAAACTAATCATACTGTAAGTATACAAGTAAAACATTAACACCAGCTCAAAAAAAACAAAGCAACAGCATCGCCATTAAAAAGCACAGTAAAAGTTATTACAAAAACGCTTACAAAATTATCTAGGATCGTGGGGCGGGCGTCTTAAAAGGCATTTTATTCACGCCCGGCTAAACATATACAGAGATTTATGGTCTAATAACACGAGTGTCGGTGCTATTAGGAGTGGGCAGGAGGACGGCGCCGCGGGGGCCTTTATAGTGCTCCATACGAGATATTAAAGTTATTAAGCTGAATTCCTATGAACACCTGTTTGTGGTATTTTGTTCATTACAGTTAGATTAATGTGTATTGTACATTCGTTCTGTTGGAGTCATTATACTGCCTCGTATATGGAGAAAAGGTAGAGAGAGTTGTAAAATTAAAGGATAAATGTAATGGATGATATCATATTTTTCGAACAAGTGCAATAGTATGTATTTTCAGTCACAATGTAGCTTTTTTCTAACTATATTTTCCAAAACATTCTTATTTCGATGTCACAGGTTAATGGATGAAGGCTTTTTAATTTCGGAAAACGACGAATCTGTCGGCAAACAGCCTACAAAAATAATGCGGGAGATTGTCTATACTGCAACACTGCAAAGGAATTCAGCCTTGTCTCGGTAAACACAGGGTTGCTTTACGCATAGCTTTGCATACGTGGCTCCAATGGAATACAGAACGAACTTGCCTTGACGTCAAGTATGTCGAAACCCAAGCGAGTTAAGCTAGGAGCATAAAGTTTGTCAAAGGTACGTTAGTTGGGTATATCCGTGTACCCGGGTATACCCGACTGACTAAATATTGGGGTAAAAACGTTGTGCGGCGATGAAGGCATTTACTTACATTTTCAGAGCCTTGTAAAGTATGCGGTTCGTAAATCGATATATCTATTTTTTGCTGGAATTTGTGTTTTATATGTATATGTTTAATATTCCAATACAATGCGAGACAATGAGTTACGACGCCTAATTTGGCATTATCGAATTCAAGCCTTAAGTGAATATTATCATTATTTAATTTTTAAATATGACTACTTAAAACCTAAGCGAAGACCTCATTTTTCGTATCCTAAAACGGGTAAAACTATATGAAAAAAAGATGTAAACGAACGATCCGTACAAAGAAAATGTAATTACGATGAAACATGTTGTAACAAGGTCGTACGTGCTGCGGACGACATAGTTTCGATAAATGCTTCGAACAGGAGCGTGATAGTCTCGAATTATATTAAAGGACTGTATTTGGAGTGTTCGCATACATAGGTGATATGACTGGTCTATCTAACTTTGCGTGTTTATGTTGAATAAGTTGGGTAATTCGAAGGCAACCAATAGGGATGATGACTGGGTATAAAAAGAAAAATCTCATTAGTCCCTCAGTTAGATAATGGAAAAGTATGAGACACGTATTTTTCCTTTCAGATAAACTAGAATTGACAAGATTAACTGCTTTAAAGTTTAGGAGAGCTTGTGACGTAACGATATGGTAAAATTTATACTCAATCGTGACGTCACGCGTAGGTTTCATTCACTGTAATTTGGTCAATTTATGTTTGCGGGACAAATTAAAAAATACGTATCCATTATTATACAAAAACTGCAAAAAAAAATGTCATCATGCCTATTATAAGGAAATAAGTACCTTTGAAAAAATTACGATTTTTATGAAATATTGGTATGTGCGTAACCCTAACATAATTTGCACATTCAAATCACAAGAGACAATGGCATTTCGGGACGAGAAAATGAAAATCATAAGCGCACCTGTCAGTCCCATGTTGGGCCCAAAATCCTGGGGAATCCCAGGCGTTGTGTCCGGTAATGAAATAAAACTAGCCGCCAGATCCCTACGTGCGGGATTTGGGGATTTCGTGACAGCCGACGATTGCTTGCCCAGATACTGACGGAGGTCGTTGGCTTCTTAAATTTGAGACAATCGCACCTATCGAGCCAAAGGACGCCATTTTGACCGTCAATTGTTATGAGCCTTTGTTATAAGTGGGATTATCGCAAAGCGGGAAAATAACGAGAAAACAGGAACGACTATTCCACATTAAATATATTGTTTGGTTTGTTCTTGTATTGTTTTCCTATAAAGACCAATGTTCGAATCAGATCCGAAGCGATCTCGCTTCAATGAAAGAGAAACAGTGCAAGCATTCAAACTATGTACGCTACTGACTGATACAATTTAGTTTCCAAAAAATGTGCGGAAGCTAGAAATGTCAAAGGAAGATACCTACATTGTCAGTTGATATTGTTTTTAGCTTTGTTGATAGAATTTCAAATCAAAAGAATGATCAGAAGTTTTTTAAAGTCAATCGCTTCATTATTTTGGCAATTTCTTTGTTGTAAATATGAAAGCCAAACAGTTTCAAAAATAATTTTATGAAATTTGACAGATAATAACGTCAACCCTGTAAGGATTCATATTTTCCAGCTAAAGTACCTTAAAAAGTGTTTTTTTTTGGAATAAAAAAAAAACAATTACAAAAGCAAAAGTACAATTTCTACCAGGCGAGACACATTAGCAGTGAACGAAGTAAAGGTAAGTCGATGACAGTTTTTCAAAATCAAACGTGTGAATTATATATTGAGCGACAAAGGATAACAGCGTGTGGTTCACACGATCATAACGAGGTTTAATGGTGGCTGTCTTGGGAAAGGCAGAGGGTAGAGCCACCTGCGCCAGGCGCTGAGTAAATACACCGGGCGATTATTTATCAAGTACCGAGTCACGCCATGTGTTGTAATTTACATTTGCTAGTTTTAACGTTCATTACGTAGATTCTTTATAGTCGAAGAGCTTATCTATATTCTTATACATGGTAGCCGGATAGTAGCGCTCTCCAGCGTTATCTTGTAATTCAAAAATGACATTCAAAAAATTAGGCCTAACCTAATTCGTTTATTGACTTAGAATAGAATAATGTTTAAGAAGTTGCATGACGTCACTAGAACAGAATGTAACGCCACTTTCCTCCAATTCGATTTAACTATTAAGGTAGTATTTATCTCTTTATAATAAGTTAATAATGATTAGTTCTGGATTCAACCGGAGATCTTTGTTGTTTTAGTCCTTAATACCTGAGTATAGATGACTTCAGACAGGTCCGTGACAGGCGATCGCAATAAATATGCGTGAGTTAACTGTTATCAAATCATTACGAATCCGCCTCAAGAGACTTATTATGATAATATCTTTCCACTTTACAACACAACACTATGTAGATGCCCGTTACAGATTAACCAAGCCTCAAACAACCTTTAAAATAAACCAAGTAGCTCAAGCAAGTAAAAAGTTAAAACAACATTGGATTTATAAACGTTAATAAAAGTAAAAGCAATCGATATTGTTGATAAGATGAAAGAAGATCCGTTGAGTGTGTTGAATGGGACGCGACCAAATAAAATAAAAAAAGATCGGAGCTCGGCCATCGCGAACCGAAGGTTTTCCGGTTTATATCTTGCAGTATGGTCTAAAGATTTTAAAGGAAATATTAAATGTAAATTTTATTTTAAAATATATATATTTTTTCACACAATGTTAACTTATAAATTAGTTCGCAAAACATTCTGTGTATTGAATTGGTACAGAATTTAATCAAAGACCCTTTCGAACTAAGACTGGCGTTGTGGAACCCGGAGTTGTGGAAAAGAGTGCACACTATTTAACGTAGAAAACAGTATCTCTTTAACAATTGTAACGGTCTTACTTTAAGAGGTGGTAATAAACTTCAGACTTTTCGTACTACAGGCAGCACGAATGTTGTCACAAAAGTATTTATTTGAAATAGGGTCAGATATTCTATGGAAAACAGAGTTCCGCTTTCAAAATCTCCATACCAATTATAAACATTAAGTTTTGAACACTACGTAAAACTATAGGTAAGAAAACTCTATAAGGAAAAATCGAGTAAAAATTTCGAACAAACTTTGTTCCTTCTTCCTGGAATCCTTCACTATAAAAGATATGTGTATTCAACCTATGCTTGTGATTGTAATGGAGCCTTTGACAAAGAGAATTTCGGCATGGCCAAATGGAAACCGAGTACCAACGAATCTTTGTTTTCCATTCACACTCAAAATTCTGTGCGTGGTGGAGCCGTTTGCAGCACAGTATGTATCCTGTATCCTAGACGATATGACAGATAAATGCTCTGTTGTTCAGGTTAGGTGTCGAATTTTAGATTAGAAAGTGACAAGCTCGTTTTCGATGCAACAAATAAGTTACATTGTCAAGCAGGAAATTTTAGTTTTATCGATCATTTGTTATTGCTTCGTTTTCAACAGATCCAATCAAAGTCTGCTTAAGTTCATGATGAGACTGTTTAATCGGATTATTACCCGTCTAATATACTAAAAAAATGTTTAACATAAAAAATAAATGATTTTTATGATTTTTAAGCGATTTTAAAAAATGAGGTTCTCATCACAAAATTCATAAATGTACTATGTGAATTTATCATCGGTTATTTTTTACAGACTCCAATTTGTCTCAAACATAGCGGTGTAGGATGGCGGGTTTCTGTTTTATATAAATAACCATCAAAAACAACTATTTTGAATTAAAAGATTTTTTAATTTAGAACAAAAATAAAATTACCAACTTTTATTTTTACCGTGTTCTCTTTTACATTGGACCACAGACGCAGGTGTCGGAGGCTCAAAGGCGCCTCATAGAGCCGAGAAGCCCTTCAGCCCCTTGTTTCCAAGCTCTTTGATATAGCCTGATATAGCCGCGGACGGCATCGCATCCCACAACCCCCCCCTTTCAGAAACTGACGGACTAACATACGTCTGTTATTTGTTAATTGAATTATGAATTGACGCTAGACAGTACATTGATACGGGTTTTCACTGAATGAAGGAAACAAATAATTAATCGTATTATTTCAATAGAATTGATTTGTTGGGTCGGATTTAGAATAGTTTTGCTGGTTGGTAGGTAAATTAATTTTGTTTGATAATTGTATTAATTAATTTGGTAGTGAATAAATTATAACCGGTCCAGCGAGAGTCGGAAAAGCGACACTGACTTATGACAAAAAAATATGGTTTTAAAGTTATTGAAGCAACGATTACTACACTAGACGGGTGACCAATATTTTTCTATTTTATTATTTTTTAGACTAATTCTACGAAACCCTCATTTGCCGCGAGACAGAATCGCACTTGACCGTTTCTATACCTCCGTTACTGTGCATTTCCCTTTACCACGCAACGAACCAATCTCAATACGGTCGTATTAGTGCCATAGAAACGAACCCCCGTCAATTAGCCACCCCTTTCATTGCCTCCTCATATTAGAATCATTCATAGCGATCTTTTTGATGGCACTCTCTTTATTCAACCCTTAAAGTAAAGCTATGAATACATAGAGTAAATTCTCGAATAAAGGACAAATCACGAGGATTTGGATCGTTTGAAATTCTATAGACCACTTCGGGTTGACAATGATGCCTCGAACCCTACTCATGGTAGATCTGTAATAATACCCGTCTAGACCGAATATAGGTTAGCCTGTTTACGCTGACGTGACTAAATTGTTAAGGTCGTCTTACCTTAACAAAATAGGGACCCTAATAAAATAGTTTTGTTATTTATCAGTATCGGGTTAACATTCAAATATTTTGGGATGTAAAGGCGTGTGTACTGAATTTTATTTGTGGGTTTATTGGAGGTCATTTTGTGAAAGCTTGTCTACGATGTTTTGTCATGAGATAAAGTTATTGACACTCAATAAAAGAATGAAGAACTATGTTTCAAATCGCAGTATTAAAATCATCATTTTCCGCAAAGTTTTTGTGCGAACACATTTTTCGGTAGTACTGCAAAAAATCAGGAGAGTTATGGAGTATGTGACGACATAGACGGGGGGTGACGCTTACCAAATGTGTTGCCGAGACGCAGCGATGTGGCGATGCTCTGAGCCAGTCTAATGGACAACTTTGTGCGGTCGGCTCACAAAGTGACGACAAAATATGTCAACAGACAGCAGGGGGGCGTAATTAAAAGAAAAATAAGCGCTATTCATAAACGTCCGACGGAATGGCGGGGTCGTTGTGGCATTATATTACCACCAACCTTTCAAGACCTGCGGAAACATTCTGACTCTTCTAGACCCTGGTACTTGGACATTCGTTCCGAGGGGTCAAGTTACAATGGGCATAGAAGCTTTATCACACAGGCCCGTTTAATCTAGCTCTTAGGATGGGAGGCAAGCAGGAAAGGTTTACTTTACGCCCCACAGAGGTTGATTAAGCGATATAAGGTGATCTTATTTTCTTAAGACACTTATGAGACCATCTTTCGCTGTCTTAATGAACGTCACATAAAATATAATTGTGTTCAGTGATTTATTTCTGTGTATTATTGGTGTGCGTCGGTGTGGAGTAAGCTCTAGGATTATGTGGGCCGCTATTAACTTAGTTTCTTAACTGTCGTGAGGAGGGCCCGAAAATAATGAATAAGCGGATTTGGAATCTACAGGCGAACTTGGAATAATGAAACAGGGCATTAACCTATTACTGCTTGGACTTATAAGGTTAATTAATTGTTGACATTTTCCGACATCATCTTTCTAAAGTTTGTACCTAGATCTAATACAGGTACATAGATGGACCCAAATTAAATAGATTAATTTCATTTTTATATTGTGTCAATAAATAACTTAGGTTGCAGACATTATTTTTCCTTTTTTTTAAAGGGAATTTTAGGTTGGGAAAAGTTATTAATTAAAAAAAAATAGATTTTCACACATCATGCAGCCCTTTAACACACTACCATACAACATTTCCTTATCACCACCACCCAAATAAATCACCAAAATTTAAAATCACAAATCAAGTCACTTATACTCCAGATAAGTTAAACTTATTTCCCAATGGCTTAAACCACTCACTAGCTTAAGCCGTAAAATGTAACCGATACGTGTAGAGCTGAAACTTGTAACGATAAACTAGATTTCGCCGAGTCCGCCCAACGGACGCCGAAAAAAGGAAAAAAAAACTAAAAAAGGAACTACCAAAGATCTATCGATATCTAAAACAATTCCAAAGTACAACAGTAGCTGTCAAATACATACATTACAAGACAATGACAGCCTTCCAATTGGGGGTGACAGTTGACACCCTTAGATTAACTCCATTACTTCTTAATTTATTCCTTGTGAGCTGACCGAACCTGTTCAGTTGTTCAGCTATCGTACACCTTTAATTAAAGTGTCATACTTAAAATGTAACTTGAAGTGTCAAATTTTCACTTCCTAATAAGTGGTGGTCTTTGGTTTGGCGGTTAATTTTACAAAGATAATTGGAGTATGGTTGGATTTTTGACAGTTAAAAGGTGATGTTTGACTTGTCAAATTGTATTTGGAAGTCCAAGTTTTGCTGGGGCTAGCTTCCTGGTAAGAGAGGTCGGAAGATAGGCATTAGCTCAAAGTCTTACCTCTTTTACCGGATTCAGTTGAATATCACCTGATATTTTCACGAATAACAGAGTTTCCCATGGTGTCACTGGTTGTCCAAACTGTAGAATCCGACTCTCAAATTTTAAAAGTTGGAAGTGACTTAGCTTGTTCTCCTAAATACAGAGAAGTCAGATTACGTCTTCAGAATTGGTGGTTGGCCGTTGGATGGGTATCCAACGGCCAACCACAGCAAGCGTAGCTCAACATTTGTTGTCGGTTTGTACCCTATGTCTTTTATTAAGCTTTATAAGAGCCTTCCTTTACTTTCTTGGAAAACACTAATGGGGAGAAGCTTCTCCGTATTTTGAACATCTTGAGACATGTGTCTTAGGGATAACAAAGGAATTCATGGTAATAGATTGTTATTCAAATATTATCTTTACGGTAATATTTCGTTCCTCAGTATGTAATACGCATACGGAAAAACCGAGCAGATGTTGATAGTAATTGGAAACCAATTGAAAAGTTAAACCTTTGGAAAAATAACGCAAAGCTGAATCATGCAGTTTCTTTCTTTTCTTTAGATTTATTAAAATTATTTGCAATATTATTGTAATCTTTTCTGACGTACATCAACTTCTATATAAAATTTAAAGAGTACCTTTAACTCCTCAATATGTATCTAAAATACTTCAAAAATGATACCAACACATCATTAATAGGCAAGGATTGTATTATTATTCATATGCTTGCTCACTTGTGGGGTAACGATTCCAGATTTCAATATTTAGAGTCCAGATTTTCTCTAAATTTCCTTCGCCATTTGTCAGTGGTTTTGGTAAGAAAGTAACCCAAAGGTAAGATCAACATTTGAGTAATATAATTACCAAAGCATTTTATACTCTACAATAATGACAATTAAATCTACATTTTCTTGTAAAAAGTAGGTAATTAAAGAAGAACCTTCAAACTACCATATATTAAACCTTGCCCTTGAAAATAATGCAGGCATGTGAGTGTTTTCCACACTACAACCTATTAAAGTTTTTTACCTTGTAATCATACATATAAGAAGTGGGAAAGGCAAAATGTAATTCTTGTAATAATTGCAAACAATTTACGCTTTGAATTCAAGTATCTTCTAATATAATTATTATTTACCCGGTATTGCACGCAAAAAGAAGTTACTGTCGTCAAATACAACTTTTTAATCCTTGAAAGCATTTTGTTTTGATTCTCAGGCTGATGATAATATTTTGAATGGAATAGAATAAGTTTTATTTATTTTACACCATAGAATAACATCATATAAATTAGTAACATACAGTGTATATGAGCTCGTGGCTAAGCTATAACCGCATAAGTGATTCGATCACAGGTTAAGCTATGCTTGACGCGGTTGGTCCGTGGATGGGTGACCATCTTTGTCATAGCGAGTTCCTCCGTGTTTCGGAAGGCACGTTAAATTGTGGGTCCCGGCTGTTTTTCCTACATCTTTGACGCTGACAGAAGCTGCAAAAGTCTGACAGCCGGTCTAACCAAGGGGTATCGTGTTGCCCAGGTAACTGGGTTGAGGAGGTCAGATAGGCAGTCGCTCCTTGTAAAACACTGGTACTTAGCTGAAACCGGTTGGACTGGTAGCCGACCCCAACATAGTTGGGAAAAGGCTAGGCCGATGATGACTGTATATAATATATCATATAATATCACGTAATATAACTAACGTTGCAATATATTACAATTTGTGGGTAGTCTGGGAGCGAACGGCGTAATTAATATCAAGTTTGCGATAAATTTATGACGGCGCTCAGCCAGATATTGCTGTTGAGACATTTTAAACCTTGTTGTATTGGTTTAAGGATCATTTTGAATTGGCCCTGAAATATTAGGCTGCTTCTCAAAAAGCTAGATGGTTAGGTGGGATTTTTTAATTCCTGTTCAAAGTTTTTGTAATATTTTTACGTAATAACTGTAGACTACTGTAGAGGTGCTTATAAGTAATACAAAAATCACATCAATTGCTTGCAAATGCACAAGCAAAATGCAAGAATAATTCAAAAACGTTTGGTTGAGGTCTCTATGCTAAACCTATTGCGACGTATCACGGGTTCAGTTCCAGCGTAGGACAAGCGTTGTGGGGACCCACGACGGAAGACAAATTACTAAGTGCCTAACTCGTTTTATTAATGACTGAAAGTAAAAATATTGAAAATCATTTACGTGATTATTATAAAAATCTAAAAATGTTTGGATAAGATTTTCAAGACAATAAAAAACAAAACCACTGTTTACCTTAAACAAAACAAATAATAATTTCGACTCCAACAATAAATTTCAGAAATTTTGCCATATCTCTGCTATCACCAGATACGTAATAAGACTCTTAACAATGCTCATTTGAAAATATTATGATGATGAGGGTAATTCATTGCTACATTACCGCCGTAGTTTATACTTTAGAGGTATTTTAAGGTTTACGCGGCTGTATAAAAGCGATGTGCTCTCGTTATCGCAGAGAGCTTTAGCATAATAATGCAGCATCACCTGTACCACATGCCGTCAGATGTTATCATCTCAACATTGTCTTTAAACTTTCGTAATCGAGTTATTGTGTGGTGCAAGATACTGTGGCACGCTATCTCGTACGAGATAGATAATATTATTGTTGGTGTGGAAGCAGGATCGTGCGCTACACGGTGGAGATTGGTGTCTCCCTTCCACAAATGAAGAGATGTTACCTTAACAGGTGGTAGATGGTCCTCTGAGAAACATATGAACAAACTTAGGTCTTGTACAGGCATGCATGCGACGCTGTCACTACGTGTTATATTTGAATAATGAAAGTTGTGTTAGTTTGAATTTTTTTTATTATGAAGCAAGCTTTTAATTCATTATTTGAATTCATCAAAATTGAATATTGACTGGTAATAAAAATTGTGTTTCGAAATTCAATTTACTTAAATTGTGGTTCCGTACTTACTAGAACTACTTTATTTTAGATTAGAAAAAAACTTGTGCATAACTTTAAAATGTTTTGATACAGAGTGTCATGTATTTTTTTTTTAATTGAAAGAAATCGAAATCTCGTCGTAGGTACTTAAGCCCTTTTGCATATATATTTGCATAATATACTATACTTAACAAAAACTAAATTGTCCATTAAAATCCCTGTCGTTTTAATGTGTTTTCTTAGTAACCTTGACGTTTATACAAGTCGCGTTAATGTTAATTAAGTTTTGATGACTATCTCTCATAATGATGATTGTTAATTTTATTTCCGTCGACGCGTGTTCCTCTACCAAATAACAAGTAATATAACTTTTTTTACGACATTTAATTAGGTCCAAGTCATTAAATACTTGTGGAAATGTATGTCGACTATGTTTGAACCTGATTTACTGGCTAGAACGCTTTTGAAATATTTATGTAGTAGCCAAGAACAAGTCATAAAATTAATCTTACTTAACTAAATTCAACATAAATGTGACATATCTGTCCTTTAGCTGTAAAATATAATTTACTATTGCAGTTTAACTTAGGCTTTAGTTGTAGGCCTGTTCCTTACAATACCTTCTTAGGCGTACTATGTAAAAAAAACTTACTTAAATTAAATTAAAACTATTAAAAACATTACCGAGACGATCCATCTAAAAATACGAATTAAAAAAATCCTACGATCATACTTTTTAGACATAAAAGCAAAACCCAAGGTCCATCGATGGGCAAAAATAGACAAATACAAAAGTGATATCATAAGAATACAATGTATATAATATGATTGCAGCAAGTTTAAGACAATATCTCAGGAGCTCGAATTCCTGTTTACTCCATATCTGTAGTATCGAAGCGAGATGAAGCGAAGTGAGATTTATGATTCAGAAAAATCTCTTAATGGACCATCGGGCGCATGGCCCGCAGTGATAAATGTGCAATTTCAACTTTAAGAATGCAAGCACCAAGTTTTGACTTGCCATGATATACTCACTTATGAAATTCTTAAACATACATCCACCACAAACAAGCCCTAAAAAGATTTTGTTGTTTGTGACGCTATTTCGCTTAAACCACTAAACCGATTAAAAAATAATAATTTCACCACTCTAAAGCTACATTACCTCCAAATAACATAAGCTATAAATCATCCACGTATTCCCATGCTATCGCGAACGTCGCGAGTGAAACCGCGTGGCGTCACTAATAAAACAAACTAACACAACTTTCATTATTCAAATATAACACGTAGTGACAGCGTCGCATGCATGCCTGTACAAGACCTAAGTTTGTTCATATGTTTCTCAGAGGACCATCTACCACCTGTTAAGGTAACATCTCTTCATTTGTGGAAGGGAGACACCAATCTCCACCGTGTAGCGCACGATCCTGCTTCCACACCAACAATAATATTATCTATCTCGTACGAGATAGCGTGCCACAGTATCTTGCACCACACAATAACTCGATTACGAAAGTTTAAAGACAATGTTGAGATGATAACATCTGACGGCATGTGGTACAGGTGATGCTGCATTATTATGCTAAAGCTCTCTGCGATAACGAGAGCACATCGCTTTTATACAGCCGCGTAAACCTTAAAATACCTCTAAAGTATAAACTACGGCGGTAATGTAGCAATGAATTACCCTCATCATCATAATATTTTCAAATGAGCATTGTTAAGAGTCTTATTACGTATCTGGTGATAGCAGAGATATGGCAAAATTTCTGAAATTTATTGTTGGAGTCGAAATTATTATTTGTTTTGTTTAAGGTAAACAGTGGTTTTGTTTTTTATTGTCTTGAAAATCTTATCCAAACATTTTTAGATTTTTATAATAATCACGTAAATGATTTTCAATATTTTTACTTTCAGTCATTAATAAAACGAGTTAGGCACTTAGTAATTTGTCTTCCGTCGTGGGTCCCCACAACGCTTGTCCTACGCTGGAACTGAACCCGTGATACGTCGCAATAGGTTTAGCATAGAGACCTCAACCAAACGTTTTTGAATTATTCTTGCATTTTGCTTGTGCATTTGCAAGCAATTGATGTGATTTTTGTATTACTTATAAGCACCTCTACAGTAGTCTACAGTTATTACGTAAAAATATTACAAAAACTTTGAACAGGAATTAAAAAATCCCACCTAACCATCTAGCTTTTTGAGAAGCAGCCTAATATTTCAGGGCCAATTCAAAATGATCCTTAAACCAATACAACAAGGTTTAAAATGTCTCAACAGCAATATCTGGCTGAGCGCCGTCATAAATTTATCGCAAACTTGATATTAATTACGCCGTTCGCTCCCAGACTACCCACAAATTGTAATATATTGCAACGTTAGTTATATTACGTGATATTATATGATATATTATATACAGTCATCATCGGCCTAGCCTTTTCCCAACTATGTTGGGGTCGGCTACCAGTCCAACCGGTTTCAGCTAAGTACCAGTGTTTTACAAGGAGCGACTGCCTATCTGACCTCCTCAACCCAGTTACCTGGGCAACACGATACCCCTTGGTTAGACCGGCTGTCAGACTTTTGCAGCTTCTGTCAGCGTCAAAGATGTAGGAAAAACAGCCGGGACCCACAATTTAACGTGCCTTCCGAAACACGGAGGAACTCGCTATGACAAAGATGGTCACCCATCCACGGACCAACCGCGTCAAGCATAGCTTAACCTGTGATCGAATCACTTATGCGGTTATAGCTTAGCCACGAGCTCATATACACTGTATGTTACTAATTTATATGATGTTATTCTATGGTGTAAAATAAATAAAACTTATTCTATTCCATTCAAAATATTATCATCAGCCTGAGAATCAAAACAAAATGCTTTCAAGGATTAAAAAGTTGTATTTGACGACAGTAACTTCTTTTTGCGTGCAATACCGGGTAAATAATAATTATATTAGAAGATACTTGAATTCAAAGCGTAAATTGTTTGCAATTATTACAAGAATTACATTTTGCCTTTCCCACTTCTTATATGTATGATTACAAGGTAAAAAACTTTAATAGGTTGTAGTGTGGAAAACACTCACATGCCTGCATTATTTTCAAGGGCAAGGTTTAATATATGGTAGTTTGAAGGTTCTTCTTTAATTACCTACTTTTTACAAGAAAATGTAGATTTAATTGTCATTATTGTAGAGTATAAAATGCTTTGGTAATTATATTACTCAAATGTTGATCTTACCTTTGGGTTACTTTCTTACCAAAACCACTGACAAATGGCGAAGGAAATTTAGAGAAAATCTGGACTCTAAATATTGAAATCTGGAATCGTTACCCCACAAGTGAGCAAGCATATGAATAATAATACAATCCTTGCCTATTAATGATGTGTTGGTATCATTTTTGAAGTATTTTAGATACATATTGAGGAGTTAAAGGTACTCTTTAAATTTTATATAGAAGTTGATGTACGTCAGAAAAGATTACAATAATATTGCAAATAATTTTAATAAATCTAAAGAAAAGAAAGAAACTGCATGATTCAGCTTTGCGTTATTTTTCCAAAGGTTTAACTTTTCAATTGGTTTCCAATTACTATCAACATCTGCTCGGTTTTTCTAGGATTTATATTATAACTGTACCGACCAAGAAAAAATGCAGAATATCAATTATATCCTAACAAAAATCTAATAATTAATTAATTATTAGGCTTTTCTGGGTGCTTCCGGGATTCAAATTAGATTCAAATGTGTTAATATCTACAGTTAGTTCTAAAGTTCATTTTTGCTCTGTATGAAGTATTCATGGATCATAATTCGTGTAATTTTTAGTCAGTTATTATCAAAGTAAATTATCAATTAATTCCTTTGATTACCAAGGAATTAATAGATACATATATTATTTGAAGTCCGTTGTTTTTATCGCTATATTTACCATGAGTTGGATAACAAACATTTTTTATTGCGATAAATGAAGTCGATGATAATTACTTATGGAGATCTTAACCATTATTAAAATTGATATTATATGTCATACAAGTTTTATATTTTGTATGTTGCGAAATTAGGCGGCGAAATTCTGATATAAGCCTTTGAAATTTTTAGATTTAAACCTTAAGCAATAAGGTCTGTTTTTCATTGATATTCAATGGTTAATCCCAGTTACGTCGCGGAATTTTATTATAATGGGAATAATACGTACGAAAGTAGGCTGTTGTAATTTTTGTAATACTGAGTTATGAGTACATATATAGCCCACTGTGTCCCACTGCTGGGCAAAGGCCTCCCCAAATCCTTCTATATTATGAGTATAATAGAAGAGTAATATATAGGTGATGACTAGGCATTTATTCATTTTGTTCAGCGCAAATTCGTGGCGTCATGAAGTGCCATTCCGGAACTACTACATTTATCAACTTTAGACTATCCTTTTAAAGAAAAGTCAGAAATACCTAACTAAATATTATTTTTCATGGATATGACGACATTTTTTTTCTGATGGATAGATTATCTGTATCTCATAGTCATAAAATGTCATCTCACACAGTTTCTATTTCATCTATTAACCTAGAATCTTACACAACACGCCTTGCGAAGTTTCTAGCTTCTAAAAATCTTTCTGAATCAGATCACAACAACTCGTAAACGGAATCAAAATTACAAAGTTTTAAGTAGTTCGATAAATAGTCCTGATAGGAATAAAAAATACTTCTTACCGCTCTGCTTTCGGGCGCATTTTCAAGCGATTCAGTAGTCAAATGTTCCGGCCTATAAAGTAATTCAATAATATCCTGTAGTTTATCGTTTTCTGTGGGACTTAGGTCGTTTCTCGCGTATCTCCTGAACAAATCTTCTACTTCATCTAAAACACAACACAGAATTTGTAACACTTTCCTGGAACTGTAATTGTATTCTAATAATTACGTGGAATTTATTTACCCGAAGATATTAGTTCTGAAGCGAAAGTCGTAGCTAACAACGTTGCTACGATTATTAACACCCTCATCTTGCTTGCTTGATTGTACAACAATGACTGATAAATAAGTGTATATTTATTCCATCTTTATATAGATTAACCCGATATCAGCTATGCGAGGCGATCGAAATACTTGTACATTTTTTTTTAGTTTCAATTACAGATGCGGGTACTACGCGTACTAGATAAACCTATTTATCTCTATCACAACACTTGAGATGAAGGTTTGATCAAACTGTTTCAAGTTTCCGAATGATCTCGTTTTTTTTTATTGTTTGTCTACAACTAGCTCGACTTAGGCCCGGATGATCATCACACAGTTTTGAGTGTAACGCACGCTTTGCCCACTTGCTAAAATGCATTAGTAAATTGGTTTTGTATAATTTATCGTCAATAGATAACTCACCATCGATCATTTTATCTAAGATGACAGCTTATTACGTTGTACGTAATCTTCGATCTGTAATTGTACAATTTTCGAAGGCAATCAGTTTCTATCTCAGACTATTGGCAGATAAGCGAAGTAATGCAGCTTGAAAATTCATGTTAGATGTAGCATAAACGTCTAGTTACTGTTTGGGCTTCTTGAACCCAGACATCCCCTTGGACTTCTTGAGATTCACTTTTTTTATAAGGTTAAAACCTAAAAATATTTAAGCAACGCTTGTTTACACGGATGTGAACTACTTTCCCCATAAAATACGTAATTATATAATTATAACAGCCTGTAAAGTCTGAGCATTACTCGGTCGTCACTGCGAATGGGCGATTTCGTAGACTCGGAAATTTGGGGTTCCTTACGTTGATTTCCCTTTCTCAGTTAGTCAGTACTTTTTGTGAAAAATACAGAAAGTACCATATAACTCTCACAAAGACGCATTGGGATTTAATCGGTACCTTGTGCTTACAAATCCATATAATTCCGTTTTTGTGCTTAAAAACATTTTTTGCTCATATTTTCACTTGCTCACTTTTAAAACAACGGTGAAGCTTTTTAAAGTGGATGGGAAGTTTATCTACCTACAATTGACCCCAAGATGGCGTTGAAGTCAATATTGTCAGTTAACCTGTAGCATAATTATAACTTGGAGACTTGTAAAAATCGCGTAATCCCTCATTATAATATTTTTTTATGGGTTAACCGTATAAGAAAAATAGAAAGAGAGATAACAGATCCAAAAATTCAAATAAAAAAGTATTCTATTGATAATATAGACAGACAGTTAATTTCATCGATTATAATCGTTGTATTGAGGCATTCATGAACAGGTGACTAATTATGTGTAGGTACGTATTAAGTACACGATCAAGATCTACATATATAGATTAATTAACCCTATCTCTATTTGTCACGTTTTATTGCCAGTCAGTCAAACAATTGTGACTCATTCAAATGTGATAATTATATAAAGCGAAAGTGTCTTTAAAATTATTATTTTATCATGAAACAACTTGTCCAATGACATTATTAATTAATAAAAAAATGTTTTTGGTAAGGCGGGGGCATCTTCATGGACTCGCACTCCCTCGGGGGAGGAGAATACGTAGTGTCACTCTTACTGAATAAATCTAAATCGAAGTGCTACGTCATCCGAGATTTTGTGTCGGTGTATGGCAATGTGTTGCAATCCTTCAGACACCCGCATCCTGAAGACATACCTGACAAATCGTATTATTTGGTTTTGATGATATTGGAACACTTTGCCTTATTACTTACTATCACAAAGCTGCATTTCTCATTGTAATATTCTGTCGATACATGGTTACTTTAACCCTTTCTGAAAGTAAAAAATAACATTGTATGAATATAGAGATACACTCTGTTAGGAATTAATATTGAAGCACTGTGGGCTTATGCATTAATAAAAAAGAATACAAGTATTCTTAATTTGTTTTTAAATATTTGTAAGCAAGTTTAAATATTAGCAAAAAGTAAACATACATGATTTCGGTTGCAATGCTTATTTATTCAGGCGTTTTGTACACCATCTCGGTCCCAATCTGAAGGATCCTTAATTCAACACGTAATATCCAAATAGGTAGGTCGTGATGATAAAAAAATCGGAGTAATGTACTGTTTTTTCATAAATAAATCAAATTCTTTTTATAATTAGATCTTTTATTAGGTTGCGTTTTAATACTATATAATAAAAAAAATATGGCACTTAAGTTCTAATTCGATGAATAGAATATGTCACGTAATTCTTCACATTTTTGTCGCTCCCACAATACGGTTACGACAATTTTAACAAAGGTTATCGAGTTTGCACCAATCGTTGCAAGTTGGCCAACGAGTGTCGCTCACTTTCGAGAAAAACGCAGCATACATATCTAAATATTCCTTGTTTGTGGTCACCATTTTATGGACTAGGTTGTCCATTGACTTGGCGGATAGATCGGTTAGTCCGAACGTGTTCTTCATGTCGTAGAGTTGGAACCAATGTGGCGGACGGTGTGGAGTGAGGTTTGCTTCTGTGAGATTATATACGTAATTCGCGATGCTTTCGGGTGCCTGCAAATTATATTTTTAAATCCAGTATGTAAATATTTCATGAAATATGGATAAGGGCACACTATCTTGTTAAATAAGGATTATAGTTTTCTAGGCTCAAATTGAGCTTGAAATCGAACGAGATTTTTGACATGAAAAGCTTTATCAATTAAATGCGGACTTGAAAAAACAAAATAGCTATAACGTCTTACTACTTTTTCATACTAGAGTCATACAGGCGTTTATGCGTTCGATTAAATGCAGAGGAACGGCTTGGACAACGCGACGTACGGGCCTCGATATTTGACGTCTACGAGATCAACCGCTCATAGTGGGACTTAGTAGTATGAAGACTACACCGATTAATTGAAACCCGACCGGAGCCCATTTATAGAGCTGAGAAATTTTGTGAAGAAACTTATCTCTCGACAGTTAAATACCAGAATGTTCTTTTTTAATACTTACGTAGGTGGCGCCATTGAAGTCAACAATTTTGTAGTTGAGATTGTAGTTTGTGTAGCTCGTAGCAACTACCACCGCCCCATGCTACGTTTATCGGCCTATCGTCAGGGCTGTAGAATATTTTAAACTCGTCGAATGCGTGTGGCCGTTGAATTCAGCAGCAATTGTTGATGAAAACCTTTAAGCAATAAAACATATTTAGTTTATTACTGTGTATTTTGCATGTATGTAGTATTGTTACGTGGACGGCAATTCTAAGGTTGGTGATTTTGTTTTTTCTAAAATGAAAAACAACTCTCGCAGTAAGGATCTTAATTGGTTGTTGGTGGTTTGATGGCAAAGACGCCCATGTACTCCCCGTGTACGGTCAATATTCTCTGGAGGTATTTTTACGCAAGGCGCGTCGCACGCAGTAATCAATGTGGTGTCTAATAACATCCAGGTATTTGGACAGTTAATGTTATATTCAATTTATTGCAAAACTAGCTGTTGCCCGCGACTTCGTCCACGTGGTTAGAAGATCTTGAACCGTTTTCCGCAGCGCATGCAACGGAAGCCCTCAAGAGGAATAATTTTCCCCGTTTTCTCCACATTTTCCGTTGTATCTTCGCTCCTATTCGTCGCAGCGTGATGTTATTTGAGATCCTATAGCCTTCCTTGATAAATGGTCTATTCTACACAAAAATATTTTTTCAATTCGAACCAATAGTTCCTGAGGTTAGCGCGTTCAAACAAACAAACTTCAGCTTTATATATTAGTATAGATGAAGTAGTCTCTTAGATAATAATTTCAATGTTTTCTGATCTTCCTCAAAGCATATTTGTTGTTGTTGCTATTAATTAACTATGTTGACCTGTTTACCTGTTCACAATCCTGTTGTATTCTCGTGTCCATGTCTTAGTGAGGTCGTGCACGCCGGGCGGGATGTGAGCCAGGATGTGAACCTTCTCACCGGCTAACTCCGCTTTGTGTAGCTCTGATATCAACCAGTCCAAATGTTTTTTGGCGTCCACTGGATCATATACAACCCACCTGTAAAATAATTCAATATTAAGCTATCTAAAATCCTGTCAAGTGAATGCCTCAGCGATTCGAAACATACAAAAAGGAAAATAAAAATATTGAAATAAAATATTGAACTTACTTTTGGTTGATATTTAAAATTCGTACTGTATTCGAATTTATGAAACATTAATTTTGGGTGCAAAGATTTAGAAATTGTTATTCATTCGTTAATCAGTGGACGGCGATAGGCTGAGATGATGATGATGATTCATTCGTGTCCGAATATTTAATAGGCAAGTCTATTTTTCCGTCTTCGGTCTTCGACGTGTCGGGCGCTTTTAAAACAATGACGACAGAAAAACGGTTCAGTGGCGACATTACAAGTCGGTAGTGGCGCCACTGTGCTTCGAGAAAATCTATGACAATTTTTTGTGATGCAATAGTGGCGCCCCTGCTACACTTCTGTACCTACTTTCTACCGTGACTTCAATCAAAATGATTGTGATAAGAGCAATATTTTACAACTGATTATCGTACCTATATCGATTATGCACTAACTTATGAAAATAATTCTCACCAGTTATATTTGTAAGCAACATTGTTGTTCAAAGTGATAACTCTTAGTCCTGGTCGGATAAGCATGGAGAATTCTCCGCGTTCGCGTAGAGTCACTTTTGCGTCTTCAGTTAAATAGAATCCCCATTTTTCAGCAAGCTCGTCATATAGCCAAGTTGTGTTTATGTATGCGCCTGTTACAGATGCCGGTGCAAATCTGAAAGTATTAATAATAAGTTATATTTTTTAATGATTCGTATATTAGAAAATCCCGGTCGTAATTTTAATACTGCTTTTGATTACAGAGTATACATACTTCTACATGTAAACAAGAAAAGCTTTTGTAGAAAAACCAATTCCATTTTTTTAAGAACTCTTGTTTTTTATAAGTTGATTACAATTTTGGACGCTAAGGCCAGTTTTTATCCAGATACGGATAGTAAGTAGGTGTATCCAAATAATAAACACGACGGAGTTAACTTGAAGTAGTGGTTTAAATTTTATTCTATTGAAGTCGGATCTGATATGCATACCATTTAGGTTTTCCGGTTTCGATATCTTTATCGATAAAATGTATTGCAATGTCCCAGAAAAACATTTATAATTTCAACTTACTGGTTTGTAGGTTGAGATTCATGATTACCGATGACTGGCAAAACTTTTACGTCGTCTCCGAAGCTTTTTCTTATTTTTTCAATTAAATGACGGTTCATCTCACTGATTAACTCGTAGGATGTCTCCCACACGCCGTGGTCGATTGTGTCACCAATGTAATATACTACATCGATATTCTGCAATAAATTAATAAATTATTTTCTAGATGGTGAATTATTATTTACTTTTCTGAATAATAAACCCAGTTTATCGGTCCAAGGATTTCTGATTCCGTTGATGCATTCTTGTCGTATAAGAGCTATGTGACGTCATTGTTTAAAAAAGCAACTTTCCAAACACGCGCTTTGCGGGAGTGATACATAATAAGCTTCCTATATTTAGTATTCATCAACTTGTATACTATTAACTAAACGTACCTTGTGTGTATCTGCAATAGTCTCAATAACGTTGTCAACAGCCCAAATTGGCGAGTCACAGCTTCTGTAATCTCCCCAGAAACCGGCTGGTGCCGAGTCCCTATTAGTTAAGAATCTCGTTCGCGTTGACTTCTTTAGCTCACGTATCTTTGGCGCCATACTCCAGATCCAGCATAACTTGCCCGTTATCATTGACAATTGTTTCTTTGATTACTGATTCATCTATATTGGTTCTGTACTCGAAATGTTTGGCAGCAGTTTGTCCCTTTCGGCAACATGTCGGTTCATCGCAATCGCCAACACCGAACGCTTCGTATAGCGGGTCGAGGTGCGTATCTGTGATGACCACAGCCTTATACGGCTTAGCTTCAGCGGAAGGGACCTGCGAAAAGCAACATGTTATTGTTTCTGCGTAACAAAAACAAATATAAAGAGACATGAAAGTAACGTATGTAACAGAAAGAATAGCGGAACGGATGAGAACAAATGCTACGAGTATAAAGATCTGATATGGCTAGGTAATTAAATATTTAATTTTATCTGTTTTATTGAGGGGTAAAAAAATTCAATATTTTGAAAACCAATCTTAAATCTCTACTTTCTTATAATTTATTTTTTGTACAGCAGTGTATTTCGATCTAAATTAAGCAAAAAAGGTTTTCTGGAATCAATTATCATTTAAAGGCATTTTCACCAAACCCGGTACTCACGTTGGTTACTGTAGTTTTCTCCGGTATTTCCACTTGCCATTCGAATCTTGGGTCTTCTATAACGCAGATGTTTGGGTTTCCCACGGTTTGCAGAACTAGTCCACAAAACGATCTCGGCGTTGCTTCTGGAGTTGTTCTTATTATGTGAGTAATTATGGGCTAAACAAAAATCATTATTGTTTAATTTCATTCGCTGATTAAGAACTAAATATAAAGAAACTATTAAAAAACGATAAAATATAGGCGTAACTTTGTTTTAGTAGATATAATATGGACCGCGTGGCCAATCGGCGAACATATGGGTAGGTAAGTGTATCTTTCAATTCCAAAAATAGAAATAGGTACTTACTATATTTAGAGGTACAATTCCTGAACAAACATTATACGTTTTCAATATTTAATGATGTGCAAAGGCTTATGACAGCTTCTGAGATCTCTTCGTCGGTCTTCCCATTTTTGACATCTTCAAATACTACAGCAAATGCACTTCGGCAAATTAAACAATCCAAGGACTGAAATGAAACGATTTCCTTGGATTAGTACTTGCTCACTACACATATTCGACATATTATGATGTAATGGGCAAAAGTCAATTTTAGTCCAGATATCAAGCGTTTATTATCAGAAATGAAATAAGCGTTATGTATTTTAAACCGTGTACCAGGTGGTTTCGATTTCGGCGGGACGTCACCGCTTTTTATCAAAAAATACATGTAGGTAGGTTACATGTCTAAACTAGGGAAGATAATAAGGAAAGATCTCTTAGGGAAGAAAATCACACATTAATTACTGCAGGACCTAGGTACTATAGTTACCCTAATTGAAATGTTTGCAGAACTATAAGAAGTATGTATGTTTTATGACGTTGCAGCGTTGGTATCAAAACATCAGTTTAATTGTTGTGTAGGAAAGAGTAGCATGAAAATACCGTATCAATCCGATTATTGTGTAATTAGCTATATTTTTTTTTGTATATGGCTAATTAAATTATTTATCGATAAGTAATCCAAGGAATTAAGGAATTACTCGTACTAGATATAGCATTACTTTGCAAGAACCGAGCTTATCACTTAAGCGCAATAAAAATTCTTTTGCGAGAACTGATATTGTTGGCTTCTGGTGGGTTACCCCCTCAAACTTTGAATACAATTGACCTCAGGCACTTTAAATATCATGTTCCCTTTATAAATGTATGCTGTTTTTTATACATTTAATCTTGTTTAATTGGAATGGCAGCGTGTTGTGTTTACTAGTTTTCAGCACCGTTTCTCCTTTACAGCTAGAGCAGTTACAAAGCGGTGAAGGGCAGGCAAATCAGGGTGCTGTCCAATGTCGACTTTAGACTTTCGAAAAGTGCCGAACGTATTTTTTATTTCATGACTTTGAAACAGTCATGTTGCTGGGCGGGGAATGACCATTGTACAATTTCGCAGCTGGTGTTATCGTACTAGTTATTGTCTATTATCGATGTATCCTATTAATTATTGGAAAAGAGTCTAGTTTCAGCTTTCGCAAAAAGGGATATATCTGCATTAGTCCTAACTTCTTCTAAATAACAAAAATTGTAATAGTGGGCCATATATCTAGCCATGATTGAAATCACTGTAAACCGAGATCCGCCGTCAAATGAAAGGGTTTTACGTCGTTGGCATCGTCAATAACGATTCTGGTCAGGAAGTTGTACAGAGGGAAAATATGTCTGAATAATGACCAAGGACAAGACAGGTCAGGACGGTTTGGACAGGACGACTAAAGCAATCCTAAACCAAAATGATTTTTTTTTATTTCAAGATGGTATTTTTCAAGCAATTTGGAAACGTTAATTTAAGTCGGCATGACTGTAGTTTCGCTTGTCCTTAATAAATAGAAAAAGAGGAGAACTAATGATAAACTACACAGATGAAATTTAATATAAAAATGTTAACTGCTTTGTTGTTAAGTTTACATCTGGGATACACGTATAGGACAAACAGAATTAGAAATACTGGCACAAGGAACCCATAATAATTATGCATAAAAAGAAAGCTCTCACCGCTCTACTTTCGCGTGCATTTTCCAGTGATTCGGTCGAAAAATGTTCCGGTCTATAAAGTATTTCAATAATATCCTGGAGTTTTTCATTTTCTATCAGACTTAATTCGTTTCTTGCGTGTCTCCTGAATAAATCTTCTATGCCATCTAGAACACAACACAATTCAATGCTCAGTGCTCCATGTATCTGTAGAGTTTGACTAATAAATTAACCAGCAATTATTTACCCGAGGATATCAGCTCTGAAGCAACAGTCGTGGCCAACAAGGCTACTGCGATTGTGAGCACCCTCATCTTGTCCGCCGTATCGTATAACAATGACCACTAATTAAGTATTTACTCCATCTTTATATAGATTAACTGATATCAGGTGTGAGGCGATCGGAATTCTCGTGTTTTCGTTAGTTTCAATTACAGATGCGGGTTTTACACGGACTAGATTACCAGATAACCCTATTTATTGACGTATATCATCACTTCACTAGACGTTGGTTTGATCAACTCGCTTTGATTTAGACACTCCACACAACTCTAAAATGATTAGCAATCTGAACTTAGCACCGGCTGAACATCACACATAATTTGAGTGTATCACACGTACCGCCCACTTACTTCCTAAATGCACTGTATTTGTTTGTATAGGTATCTAAATTATCGGCAATAGATTAAGTTTATCCGCCATCGATCATTTTGAACTGAGAATGACAGTTTAAGTAGGTTGTCTGGTTGTATGTAATCTTTAATCTTGTACTTTGAAGGTAAAAAGGATTCTGACCTGGGCTTTTGACAGATAGGTGAGACAATGCACTATGAATATTAATGCCCAACATTGCGCACAGGTCATCGTCTTTCAAGGGGGTCTTCTACATCGTGTATCTAGGTTGCAGTGATATATACTTTTTTAGGTACAGTTTTAGCAAGACCCCGTTATATTATCATATGAAAATGTTTCCATTATTCGATTGCACTTTTGTCTTGGAATTAAAAACTTAACTTGCAACTTCATTTCGTAGATATTCCTTCCTTATATAAAACATATTACACTAACGTTCACATATCTACTAGGTTACTAAGTTGGACTGTGGATATTTTGTCACTTCTCAGACACAAGTGTTACTTCTGATGGTGAAATTCACACGTGCAAACATTTTATGTTTGATAAAATTCATATTTATTCGTAAAATCATTCTTATTATCTAATCTAGCAATCCGGTACTCTCCCCCGAAACGTCAAACCTCATGTTTACCACTTGACCTTTAGTGTAAAAGAAACATCAAATATTGTTAATAATTTTATATTAACTTCAACATAAAAAACATATTTAGACTTCGGTCATGTCCACGTCTTCGATGACCAAGTCGTCCAACATCTCAGCCAATGTGATGCGAGGTAGCGACGGGTCGATCTCATCCGTGTCGACTGGTATTTTCTGTTCATCCTTGAATATATTCACGTTTTGCCTGAAAGCTGGGTCCTCTTCTAAGTCATCCAAGAAATCGTTGTAGTCCCTGAAAAACGTTTTGCATTAATTTACTTGAACGAAACATATACAAATGGGCGCCTAATGCAATTTATCTTAGCCGATTGCATTTCTGACAGAGAAATATTGCATGTTTTTGCTGACGTATTGATCACAAATTACACAATCAATCAGTAAGGTTTATCATTCAAGTACATATTTATTAATCCTCACATTTTTGTTTACTATTAAATTACGAAATATCACAAGATGGCCATGTATGTCAAGGGCCCTTATGATAAATGTTATTTATTTAAATATTTACTTTAGTACTCGAGTTTATAAAACAACATTTCTCTCGATTTATTACTTAAAACTTCTTCACATAATATTTCTCTTTGTTTTTTTGATAAATAATAAGGAATCTGACCGATTACTAAGGTTTTAGCTTGTTCGTGTGTTAATTACTATAAGGGCCGATTTTTCAATCGCTAGAAATCTGACGAATATGTTTGACAGCTTTTGAGTAGAAAATATGTCAGACGGCCATATTTATTTCTCAGATAAAAGTTAACTGATGATTGAAAAATCGGCCCTAAAAGAAATGCCAGATTTGATACTTACTCATTTGTAGAGCTAAGGCCTTCATGCAGCTCTTCGGCCATATGTTTCAGTTTCCAGGCACGCGCACGACGTCTAGCCGACTTCTCGCCGTAGAACTTCTTGACCAGAAACACGTCTGGAACTAAACTGGGGTCCAGTTTGTCGAAGTTCGAATCGTTAACGTTGGAATCGCCGATGTTGTAACTGAAATTGAATCATTTTGTCAACATATTTTTTGTACATATCAGGTACGACAGGTATTGAAATAGACACGCAAAGTATTTAGGGATGTTATTCCGGGATACAACTTAGTAGACCTACAAAAAAATAAGTACATTACTTTCATTTGGAAAGAGTCTTGAACTTTTCTGCATGTGTAAACTTACAAATGGAGGTAGATTTTTCTAGGTATGCATTTACCGTCATATTTCAACAACTTAAACAAAACATTGTCTTATAATATAGTCAAACCATCGTTTGGATCACTTCCTTCATAGGTGAAAACTATATAAAAGTCTGTTCGTGTTTTTTTATTACTTGCATTTTCTAGAAACACAGACGTTACGAGGTACTTTGTTTTATAATAGTATGCAGAGATACAGACAAAGATATATTAAAAGATTATAATATCGTTACCATAAAGGAATGTTATTCTTTATTTTTTAAGGTATGTCGAAATTCAATATCTGTGATTAAATCAAATCTGTCCTTATTAACTTATCAGAATTTGATTGTCAAAAGACGCGTCTCGACGGTAAAAAAAGCAAAATAAAAACACAATGTTAAGGAAAATTAACAAACAACTTTCTGAACATAATTGCAGACAAGGTTATTACAACTATCTCGTTGTTTAATTGGGTTTAGAATCATTCGCATTTAGCGCAAATATAAGTATATTATTTTGTCTTTTTCAATGCGTATCGAAAGGATACCTGCATTTTTAAGTTATGACGAAATTTAATAGCAACTGTTGAATCAAATCAGCTGTTATCTATAAATCCTATCAGAATGCGATCAACCCAATGTAAAATAAATTAAAAGCATTTGATTTTTTTAACAATTATTAATATTAATCCCTACTAATATTATAAATGCGAAAGTAACTCTGTCTGTCTGTCTGTTACGCTTTCACGTCCAAACCACTGAACTGATTTTAACGAAATTTGATATAGATAGAGTTGACCTTGAAAAAGAACATAGGATAGGAGTTTTTATCCCGGACTTTTGAAGAGTTCTCTTGGAAACGCGATATAACCGACCTCGCGGGCGAAAAGCTAGTAATTTGATGATGATGTCCTCCTAGACGTTTCCGTCGACAGCGACACCCTGGCATATACTGGCAGCTTGGTTTCGATCATGTGCTCGTATATGACTTGCGAAACCAAACTTGGTCTTGAACACGCGGTCACAAGTAGCGCAGTAGAGTTGTCCTTGCGCATTGTAGGTGTTATTGTAGGAGGGCTTGGGACGGGATTTTCGGAGCTCGCGTTTGGCGTCTAAGTTTTCAAGACGCCGCTGTTCAAAGTCTTGTATGCTCTGATGAACAGCTCTTCGCCACTCTGGTCTTTGTGTAGCTAGCTGCTCCCAAGAGGTTGGTGACAGGCCCACTGATTTAAGATTGCGCTTCAGTACGTCTCTGTATCGTAAATACTGCCCTCCAGACTGACGTTTGCCGGTACTAATCTCGGAGTAAAATAAGTTTTTGGGTAATCTGGAGGACTCCATACGGACAACGTGACCGCACCAGCGCAATTGTCCCTTTATTAGGTAACCCTCTATACCCGATATGTTTGATCGACGGAGAACCTCCGTGTTGGAAACTCGATCTTGCCAGCGTATGCGGAGAATAGCTCGGAGACATTTTAGATGGAAGATATCGAGGCGTTTAATGTCACCTTTGTATAGACACCAGGTCTCCGAGGCATATAAAAGCAAAGGTAGTACAATAGCTTTGTATACAGCTAGCTTAGTGCCTAATTTGAGATCATGGGATTTCCAAACACGTTGGTTAAGCCCACCAAATGCTGCTGCGGCCTTAGCGATCCTTGCAGATATTTCAGACTCGAGACGATTGTCACTTCGTACGAGGCTACCCAGGTACCGAAATGTTCCTACCTCCTCTAAAGGATTGCCTCTGAGGTAAACAGGCGTGTCGTCTGCAGATGTTTTCCTTGCAGGCTGTTTCAGTATCTGGGTCTTCGATGCGCTGATTACCAAACCGAATTTACGACACGATTCGTCTAGATAGTCGAGACATTCCTGGAGATCGGATAGACTGCCAGCCATAAGGCAGACATCATCGGCATATTGTATCTCCGCAACAGGGACAGTAGATATCCGGCGTTTTGCTCGGAAGCGCGACAGATCGAAGACGCTTTTATCCATGCGGACATTGAGGGTGATCTTATCCCCACACTTAGCAATGGCATCACTCATTACCGCAGAAAAGTAAATGGCAAAGAGTGTCGGGGCCATGACACAGCCTTGTTTGACGCCGCTAGTGACCGGAAATCGTTCCGTGAAGTTGTCCTCATGGCGTACGCTAGCAAACATGCCTTCGTGGAACTGGCGTATCAAGTTAACAAATTTTGGTGGACATCCCCGTTTTTCAAGAACAATCCACAGAGTGGATCTGGGAACCCGGTCAAAAGCTTTTTCTAGGTCCACAAAGCACAAGTAGAGGTCACGATGCTGTTCGAGGAATTTTTCTTGAAGCTGTTTAAGTACGAATATGGCATCAACTGTGCCTCTATTTGGTCGAAAACCGCACTGGCTTTCTGGTAGGAAGCTCTCAGCAAGCTTGACTAGACGGCTATTGATGACATGAGCCAGTATCTTGCCAGCCGCAGATAGTAAGGCGATACCAAGGCGATACCTAAGCTAGTAATTTATAAAGTAACCGAGGATTTAAAATCAAAATGAGACACGTAACAGGATAGGAAGGACTTGGCGGTACAAACTCAATTCCTTTTCGCGACGGGCCCCTGTCAGAAATACTCAGGGATATAAGGCAAAGAGGGAAGGCAACCACCCGGTTGGCAAAGATTTTACGATGATACGATGCTTTCTCATCGTAAGACAAAAATAATCATACGATAGTTCAACGTGATTGGAATATCCTTTATTCTTATCGCCAACGCTATCTCTATCTTTAGATATCATCCCCGCAATTAACCGTATTTGTGCGATGCTATTTTGATTTGGTTAAAAAATTAAACCCTAAACTTATTAGATATGTAAATACTGAAACGTATGGAAGCAGGGGTGAAGTTTCACAAGATTATTGCGTAAAGGAAAAGAGAATTTTTTCCTTTTTCCTTTACGCAATAAAAGAAGAAATAGGTTTTTATTAAAAAAAGCGCCAGATGGCCGTTATTAAGATGACTTACCCCAGAACTGTATCACCAGGTTTCAGAATATGACCCAAATGTGTCCTAGTGTGAACTGGACTGACATCCAAGCCGAGCTCACTGGCTTTGACAACCCACACGTCTGCCACCACATGCTTACTGGAAACCATGCCTTGGCCAGGGAATGCTTTCTTTTCCTAAAAAAAATAAGTCCTTAATAACATACCCAAATACTATTAGATCCTTACTGTGACACTACAAACCAAAAAATAAGAAAATAATCCAAAAAATCCTATTTAAATCTAGAAGTACTTTTCAGTACCTCATAGAGATGTTAAATCTGATTAATTATTTGCATAATGATTTTCTTTTTCTTAAATTAAAACTCATTCAGAAAGACTAAGTTAAATAATCGTCACCCATTTTGAATTAATTGATACATGCACGATGTGCAAAATAGTGTTATCTTCAACTTGCGGCCGATTATCGATTATCATCATTTAAAAAGAGCATTGATCAGCAATTCTACCGATATGTTTCACATAAAAATATTACAGGCTTACTGTGTGATTGTATTATTTATTTTATATTTTATCGTCTTGTACTAAGTCTCTCCATTTTTTGTTGACGTAATTCAACAGGGATCTCATTTCTCATTTTTAGGAGTCCACTTGTCCTCTTTCTAAACATATTTTTTTATATATCATAGCTCTAGTCCCTTTATTATTAAAAAAAAGAATGTGAATACTACACAGTATAATATACTTACATGCTCTTTGAGTATATCAATGTCCATTACAATGTACTCAACCAACTGCTTTGGGTTACATATTGGTGTAAATGGATTCCTCCAATAAACGGTAGATGACAAATCACACACTGAAACAAATTTATATACGGTAATTACAATTTTCAATTAAATTACGTACATAATCATACCAAATTGATACTTTAAGCGGTGGCTATCAACCAAAGTTATAATCTGTCACCGACTGTGAACAGAGAGTTTAAGCAATTTACTGTATTTTCTTTCATATTCACTTTATTTTGATAGTAACTGTCGTGAGAATGATTCATTATTAAATGGACAACCGGAGTCCTTAATCATGAGCAGACGCGGCGGGATCGCGAGACTGTAAATATGCTTTCAACACGACCAAAAGACCTAATGTCTTTCAGGTTTTTTCTGAACTAATATATCATACATACCTTGTCCAGTTTTAGCATCAATTAGGTGAATGGTACTGGTCACTCTGTTGACCAAGCAGATAGGTGATATAGCACCAAGTTGTTGAGTCAACTTCTTAGGAAGGCACACAACACTGTCCTTAGATAATGGTACAATTTCAATACTAAATGTGAACTTGTAGTTATAGACGTTACTATGGATGTCATGTGATATAAGTTTCTTGGAATGCTGACATTTTATTGGCAGGACTGACTGGATGAAGTCAACCATCTTGCGAGCGTGATTTTCGGTTGCATAAAAGAAATCTAATCCATCTGTCAAAAAAAAGTATTTGGTTAGATTATAGAGAAGCCATAGGGTAAAAACAGAACCCTATTACTGAGGCAGAAATTTCTGTTTGTCTGTCCGTCACTAGGCTGTATCTCATGAATAATGATAGATAATGAAAAATACATATCATATTTTTGCAGCCACTTTAACAAGAATTACTTAATTAGTATTTATTTTTATAGTAGCAATGGTTGTTGCGGTCATAAATTTAAGGGTCACAAAAGTATTTGTCACCAAACCAATCTGTACAAATAGGCTAAAGAGGCCCTCTGTGTCGCAAATTTAATTTATATAAATTACTAATTATTCAGTTGCTTTGAAACATATCATTTGAACTTCATAACATAAATATATACTAACCATGTTTAGGCTTAATACCAAGGGTATTTTCATGAGCCTTATGTTTCAAAATCAGCTGTTCCAGGTAATAGAATGTCTTCCTGTTGTTGGCTCTCTGTCGCACTTGCACTAAGGCACGCCAGTAGTCTTGAGCTTCAGACCTGTGGCAAGCATCACACATCTGATGCTGTATACTGAACTCCACAATGAAGGTTTGTTGAAGTACTGCTCCTCCCATCACTTCTCCTTGTACTGTCAATTTAACCTGGAAAATAAAGTGTTTTAGTAAATTTATAACTGGGTAGGAACTCATTAAAACTAATAAAGGCCTATGAAGAATAAGTTCCCATTTCTCAAGAACTTATTGCTATTCTACTTCCTCTCATTATTTTTATTCATGTGTGTTTATAAACAGGTTTTTAGTTAGATAAAGAGAAGGATTACATAATGCAAGCAGCCTGTTTTAGTTCATCTGCCAGGTATAGTCCTATTTTGAATGATTTATTTTTAGTTATCAATTTGTCTGTTGTGCTATCATTGTTTTGAGGAAGGGAGGGCCAAAACAAAATATCTTAGTCATGATGTATTCATGTTTCTTTACCTTAATTCTCTTGGAATGTGGTTCTGTCCAAGCAAAGCCAGCGTCAACCAGTTTGACACGGTTCAGGCCTTTTAATCGCTTGAGGCACAGAGCAAGCAGTTCCCGAGACTCTAATGCTGCTACTACCCATTCTGCTGGAGGCTGCAAATATCTGTAATAGTAAGGAATAATTATAGAAAACATGACATGAAAAAAATAGAAAAGTTGTATCAAATATGCAGAATTGATTGCACAATACTAAGCAAGTGCTCAGTTTATACTAAGCAAAAAAGTTTTTTTTAAGTTAACTACAGCTACGTAATAGAAACCAAATTCTACAGCCTTGGAGGTTGGAGGTTGCCTCAGAGAAGGTATTATTAAATCATATTTACCTCTCACATCCTCTACAAAAGAACAGAGTGCCTTGTTTGGGTATACCATCTGAGATGTCAACATTTGCTCGTAAACAAGCAACACACATGTTTGACGGATTGGGTTCTATGGGCACAGCACACTGGCAGCATAATCTGGAAGAAGGATATTCAAATTTATGAAATCATGAAATCATAAAGCATGTCTGCAGATTGTATGCTAGCATTAGTATTTAAAAAGGGTACAAAGTAATACTGATAGAAATGTATTTATTTTCCCATAATGAGAAACAGGTAAGTACAACACTTTAACCTTAAAAATCAACTTACATTCTAGCGCCGCCTGGCGTAGTTTCCGATTCAGGAGAAATATACTCCATTATGAGTATGTGTTTATGAAGTATTTATTGTCTTAAATGTATTATATCAGATTCGACCAACACTTCGATTCAAGTCGAACACGCTGTTCGTAGTACTCAACTTCCACATACAATATTATCAATCACATTGCTTTGCTTGCTGTCAAATGCTGTCATTCTAGTTGACTTTGACAAGTTATTGACAACTTGAGAGATTGTCTTACAACAGAAAAAATACAATAAAATTTAATGTAAAATCACTATTTCCATATTAAAGTTCAATTTCTTCAGTCCTATACTATATTATGGTTTCTAAGATATGTATTAGAAAATTACCTTGTAACACTTAAAACACATATTAGGAAATCGGACAACCCAAACCAAATAAAATAATTCCCAATTTTTTGATATAGTATTTGTGAATTTCTACCTCGCACAAACTAAGTAATATTGTATTATTATTTATAGTTTTAGTTTTTATAATTTTTTAAATCAAATAAATTAAACTTATCGAGAATAAAAGGCAAATATTATACTCTGTACATCCGGATACGGCAATGTCGTAATCACTCGTACTGATATCCGAACGTCGAATTGTTACGTAAAGAATCCGAGCCGAACCTCTTTCGTGACCTCTCCGACCATCTACTGTGCATTTACTCGAGCGATTCTCCAAAACGAAAATGTTCTCTACCGTCTGCAGGGCCGGCCGTTTGGCCACAAGGACGGTAGTAAATAATACCTCCGACAAAGCACCCTTAGTCGCAGCCCCCTTAGTGAACAAACGTGATTATGCGGCTAAAGCTGCGGCAGGCAAGGGACAAGGTAAGGTGGTCGCCGTTATTGGTGCCGTAGTGGATGTACAATTCGAAGACAACCTTCCACCCATCCTAAATGCCCTGGAGGTACAGAACCGTCAGCCCCGGCTTGTGCTGGAGGTGGCGCAGCACTTGGGAGAGAACACCGTCCGCACCATCGCCATGGACGGTACTGAGGGTCTGGTCCGCGGCCAGCCCGTACTCGACTGCGGCTCGCCCATCCGTATCCCCGTGGGCGCAGAGACCCTCGGCCGCATCATCAACGTGATCGGTGAGCCCATCGACGAGCGCGGTCCCATCCCGACCGACAAGACCGCCGCCATCCACGCCGAGGCGCCCGAGTTCGTGGACATGTCTGTCCAACAGGAGATCCTGGTCACTGGCATCAAGGTCGTGGACCTCCTCGCTCCCTACGCCAAGGGAGGTAAGATCGGTCTGTTCGGCGGTGCCGGAGTCGGTAAGACCGTACTTATCATGGAACTGATCAACAACGTCGCCAAGGCTCACGGTGGTTACTCCGTGTTCGCGGGTGTAGGAGAGCGTACCCGTGAAGGAAACGACTTGTACCAGGAAATGATTGAGTCTGGTGTCATCTCCCTGAAGGACAAGACCTCGAAGGTATCTCTTGTGTACGGTCAGATGAACGAGCCCCCCGGCGCGCGTGCCCGTGTCGCCCTGACCGGTCTGACTGTGGCTGAGTACTTCCGTGACCAGGAAGGACAAGACGTACTGCTGTTCATTGACAACATTTTCCGTTTCACTCAAGCTGGTTCTGAGGTATCTGCTCTGCTGGGTCGTATCCCCTCAGCTGTAGGTTACCAACCCACTCTGGCCACTGACATGGGTACCATGCAGGAGCGTATCACCACCACCAAGAAGGGTTCCATCACCTCAGTACAGGCTATCTACGTGCCTGCTGATGACTTGACTGACCCTGCCCCGGCCACCACTTTCGCTCACTTGGACGCCACCACTGTGCTGTCCCGTGCAATTGCTGAGTTGGGTATCTACCCCGCTGTGGACCCTCTTGACTCCACCTCCCGTATCATGGACCCCAACATCATTGGAGCTGAGCACTACAATGTTGCCCGTGGTGTGCAGAAGATCCTCCAGGACTACAAGTCTCTGCAGGACATCATTGCTATCCTGGGTATGGATGAATTGTCTGAGGAAGACAAGCTGACTGTGGCTCGTGCCCGTAAGATCCAGAGGTTCCTGTCACAGCCCTTCCAGGTTGCTGAGGTGTTCACTGGACACGCTGGCAAGCTGGTGCCCCTTGAGGAGACTATCAAGGGCTTCTCTAAGATCCTGCAGGGCGAGTATGATCACCTACCTGAAGTAGCTTTCTACATGGTCGGACCCATTGAAGAGGTTGTTGCCAAGGCAGACACCCTTGCCAAGTCGTAAATGCACTTAGTTTTAAATACTTCCACTCCCATCTTACATAAGTTATTGCTTATGTCTGTAATAAATTATGAAATCAAGAAGGCAGATATTGTAGATAAACATTCTGTACCAGTGATGAGAATAAATGTTTAAATTATATTTGTGTGGTTTAATTTTGCTATGTTACATAATCATTTAGTTCCATCCTATAAAATAAAAGTTATATAATGGATATCCTGGAGAATAGATTTATTTATGTTTATCCACCCGCATTGACGCCATAACAGATTATGAAAAATGGCAAATTTGTAGTGTAAAGCTGCTCAGAACGTAACTAAACTTGTAATTAGAATACATAAAAAAAACGAGAAAGTAAAAGACAGTATTTTATCCCCTTTATTTTGTACCTGTTTTTCGTTCAATACCTACTTAAAACTTAAGTATTTTTGGAAAGTGACTCCAAAAAATCTCAATCTCGGAATTTGCGAGACGTTGTTATTGATATTATATTTTTCTGGGAAGCCTATAAAACACGACAATTGTATTAGTTGCAGTCGAATACTTTAATGGAGGTCCAGACGAAGTGATCCAGTGCCACTGGAAGGATATGGATCGTAAGGGCTTCTCAGATTGACATGAACATAAAGATTACCACTTAAAATGTTTTTTGCTAAGCAGGGATCGAACCCGCAACGTTGTGCGTTGGCTAACCGTACTGACAATGTGCACATTTGTTTTTATGTTTTCGCCAATTTTGTCTCCCTTATATAGGTCTGCTTCTATCATCCGAGAATGGCATCGTAAGAACGAGAATAGCCGTCATAATGTCAGCGCTGAAACGCTTCTGTCTAGTGCGTACTGCGTACGGCGCGAAGTCGGTGAGTTACTCGTTGAGTTTTGTTCCCTCTACATGTCACATGGACAGTTCTATGTGCGATATTTTAATGTTTTTCACTTCTTGGAGAAGAAATAGAAAACAGTAAATAAATAAATCAAATCAATGCTATGTAACAATACAGGTCACAACTTGTCGCGAATCATCTCTGCAGAGCTGTTTCGCCGCGATCGACGTTGATTGCGGCGGAATAATGCTGATCGCGGTCGAGCAGCGCTGAACGCTCTCTATAGCATTAACAGAAACAAGTTGAATAGAGCTGAATAAGTGACCAATGCCTTATCCCTGGATTGTGGTTTCAGCAGCATGATTAATAGGATTCTTAAACTGTTTGTTTGTATTTCTTGCAAATGATTTGCATTAAAATTTTGAGGAGAAAAGGCAAGGAAGGAAAACGTTAAATTACGAAAATTATAAATAAATAAAAATCCAAATTTGAGGCTTATAAAATCAGTATTTATTTAAGTTCTTATCGCTTTCCTCCAACTCTGGGGGCAGACTTTTGACTGACTTTAGCGGCCTTAGCTTTAGGAGCGGTCTTGGCTTTAGGTGCTGGGGCTGCGGCCTTCTTGGCGGCCTTTGTGGACTTCTTTTGTTCCTTTGCAGCTCTAAAAACAAATTCATAATTAGTAAGTTATTGTGTTTTTTACATTAATTCAAGGAAATATTTTATTAAATGCATTAATAATTTAAATTTAATTTTCTAATACTGGTGCTATCTTTAACTTTGCATATTTATGTTTAAATTTAATCTATTGGTTTTTTAATAGGAATAAGTCAGTATTAAGAAGATATTTAATTATAAGTTAACCATTTGTAAAACTAAAAAATAATTCAAATGAATTAAGGATGATACTAACTTGATTGCCTGTTCTCTCTGAGCTTTGCGCACTTCGGGCTTCATGTTACGTTTAGCCATGATGTCACTGAGTGAAGCACCAACAATAGCACGCTGGAACTTCTGGGTCCTCCTTGTGCGCTTCTTGGCTTGCTCCTCCTCTTGACCCTTCTTGAACTTGCGCCTGAAAAATCATGGATATTTGATTAAGGTACATTTAGGTTACTTAAAAGGAAATTGTCTGCTCTTAATTTACAGGATTTAATTACTCTTTCAGAAAAGTATTTGGGTAGTATGTAAATGGTACAAAACACAGACATAACCTAACTTCAACCAAACTTTATCGACTAACCTAACACTGTCGAGCGAAAACTGTTGCCTTTTATTACGTGGTTATAATACAGGCTGAAAACTTACCTGTACAGCACAGTCCATGTCACCTTACGAGGATTCCTCCTCATCAGATGTGCGGCCTCACATTTTGAGTTCAGGAATGTGAAGGACTGTAATAACAATAAATGCTTTTAATCATCGTACATGAAAACAGTATGTTAATAGAAAAGTTCTACAGATGAATTAGTTGGCATTAGTATTGTGTTTACGTGAAAAATCATGTGATAAATACATACTTAATGTACTACTGACAAATTGTTTGGCCGGTCCCCATTTGTATTTTATAAATTAAATCATTCCTCACCTGGTCAGAGCAGGAATAACAATAAGGATTTAAGACAGATATTTGTGATCAAAACAATGGAAACTAACCTTGCCGTCCACCTTAACCATGGTTTTACCATGGCCAGGATAGATCTTGTAACCACTGTACGCGCACAGTCCGATCCTGAAAATCAATCACACACGATAAGAAAACATCACAACACTGCTATATAATATCACATATTAAACAAAATGATGTTAGATTGTTTAGATTTCTTAAAATTTAATAAAGAATTCAGAAAAACGTACTTCATTTTGACTTGTCGAAACGAAAAGGAGAATCACATAGACTAAAAAGGTATAGCCATAGAGAATAAAATTTAAAAAGGCAAAATGACGTTTGTTAAGAACTGTCTTACATTCTCCACTAACTTACTGATGTCGTTTTACACTTTATTAGAATATTTTAGGAATTTAATTTATGAATACACAATTGAGAATAATACGATAAAACACATATTGGCCTACTCCTAACTCCTACTCATTTTAAAACAAAGAAAACGAAATACTAAAACATTTGTACAGATTTTAATAATGTTCTAATCAACTTTATATATAAAAACAAAAAAAATCGATAAACGATTACCTGTTTTAATCGTAAAAAAGTAGGTACAGACATTTGATTTTTAATTAAACAAATTTACTGAGAAAATAAATAAATGAAAATAAATAATTTGGAAGTTTTTGTAAAGTCTTTGCCCAGCATATTTATGAAGATCTGTGATTGTTTAAAACTATTATCTAACCTACAAATTTAATAAAACCGATAACCGACTCTTAGTACGGAACAAAAGTAACCAAAAATTGTATTTATAAACCTAATTTTTAAAACTATTTAACAAAATGATTTGTTCCGATTTTTTAGAATTTCAGGTAGATATTTCGGGTTTTTAACATGACTACTAAATGACCTATTTATTACTCCTAGCTTGATTTAATTTTTGTAAACTTTGTGTTATTTTTTAGGATGTCTTGAGAAAGATGCGTGTTCTAGATGATAAGATTGTGTATGCGCTTAACACGTCCTTACCTACAGAATCGTTTTCAAGTAAGATCAATGCTCAATCTGCGTGCCAAGAACTACATTCACAGATCCAAAAAGGACATTCAGAAAGAGAGACTGTCATCAAAAATTGCATTGTATCCACTGCCGAGACAGTCAAGAAACTAAAAGCCGCTAAAGACGAAAAGCCTGATGATTTCGATATTATGAAAAATTTGAAAGCTGAACAAAAAAAGGTAAATGATCTGATCCGATGCTTCTTGTATGAAGTACTTAGCAGAAATTTAACAAAAACTAATTTATTTATTCTATTTCAGTTAAGACTCTTGCAAACGGAACTCAGTGTTGAAGAAGTTATTCAAGAAAAAACTACGAAACTGTTCACTGAGAAATGCAGAAGTCATTACAAGCCTGATAATTTATGAAGACTGATGAATTTTGTTATGGAATTGATAGTGTATATACATATAAATAGAATTTAGAGACTGTTGAATTTCTTTTAATTTTTGTATTTTTTGATTTCCTGGTTTAGCTGTAACCCCAAAATGCCATACTTTCTTACCTTTAAAATTCTAACAAGAAAGTGGGTTTATCTGTATTGTTTATTAATATTTTAAGCTTTTTATGATAACGATAAGATAAAATCATTTGTGTTCAGACAAGATTATAAATCAAGTTCCATTAGGTGGTGCTATATAGTTATCAAACTGATTTAAATGTATAACATTTTTGCTTGCATAGTCATCAGAAATATATTATTGAAATTGTAACTTGATAGTGTTTTTCTGAACCTTGATAGCCTTTTGAGACCTTTTTTTTTTACAAAAGAAATTTTTTAATCAGTATTTTCAATACCTTAGTCATTGCATACACATCAAGTTATTTAGATAAGGAAACCCTTAAGAAAAGTAGCATTTATTTAATTCAAAAGCTTTATTTTACTATTTACAGGTAAATTATTATTGGTTTATTTATCTGCTTAACAATAATAGGCACATACTACAAATCTTTTTTTTAGAAAAATAAATAATAACATGTTTATAAGTTTATTTAAATTGACATAAAACAATATATGATCAAGAAAGTACTACTGACTACTCAAAATATTTGTGTTATATTTGTTACAAAGCTTACATTAATTGTTTTACTTTGAAGCTGAGCCAGCAGCTTGTTTTTCCTTGTATTCCTCTTCATATTTCTTATGCCAGTCTAAGTTCATTTGGTGGACAGATTCCCCCCTCTTTGCCGCAGATTTTCCAACCATTATGGCTCCAAAACTAGCAAGAGCTGTCATTAGCATGAGGACATTCGAAAGTTTAATTCTGGCCTGACTACGAGACCTGTCTATGACTTCAGCACTGGAATAAAAACGTTTGTCAATAAAAGTTCAATTGAACATCACTAAATAAGGTGTAAAACTCTGACATAGCAAACATATTATTCTCATTACTTTGTCTTACTTGAGGATACATCTTGCTGTGTATGAGTCAGTTAGGGATAATAAATATTTCAATGTAGTGATCTTACATAGCAAGAAGAATTGATTCAAGGTCATGTAGGACATCAAATTTTATGACTGATTTACTGTCTGATATAGTTGTGCAAATTGTTACTTATTATGAATTAATATTCTGATGTAAAAACAACACCTTCTTTTGATAAGGCTATTACATAAATAAAATAAAGGTGAAGATTAACGTACGAAACATATTGAGGGATCTCATCTTTGGTCTTGTACTTTTTGGTCCACACTAAAATAAACTTCTGGAATTCAGTAGGTTTATATCTCGGGGACATATTCATTGGTCCTGATGAGGATCCAGCTGAGCCAGATGAACTCGGAGGCGGGGTACAATAATTCCTCCTCACAGAACATAAGCAGGTTCGTAGGCGCAATGCAAATATTTTATCCATTTTTTTCGTTGCTTCGTTTCGTAAATAATATAACAGTGTTTATTTTGGTCGGTTGATCCTCAAAAGATATTCACTTCACTTTCTACTGGTTATAAGTTAACTTTTGACAGTTTTGCCTATTTTGACAGATTCGCACTCCGCACTGTCAGTCACGGTCATATGGTCAGTGTTGCTAAGCTATACTCGCTGAGTGCAAAATTAGTGCCGACAGCAGTGCTGGTAGCGGGTGCAAAGTATTTTCCGTAAATGAACTACGCCTTTTAGGTGTACGAGATTCATCATTTACGTCACATTAAAATTTTATTACACTTATGTTGATGATAAATTTTTGGCATATTTTATTTGTTTGGGTTAGAAACTATTTTCGTCAATAGAAAATATCGTAGAGGTCAATCACAAAAAAATGTGCATCTTTCTTCAGTAATCACAATATAGGTAACTAAGAATCGCATCATTCCTCTTTATTATGATGAAACTTTAATTGAGGAAAAAGCGATGACCCAATTATTTACTGACCTATTGTTTTCAACCTGATAAAGATGGAAATCACACAGTTCTTTAAATAGATCAAGAAAACAAGTGGGTATTTAAATCGAGCAAGAATGAAACACGGTGCTGAGATTGATTCAATTCAATTTATTTTTAGCCAATGTTGAACGAGTGCGTCATGTCTTGAGACTGCCGGCAAGCGGGTGGTTAGTTATAGATAAATATCAGATGATTTTTTTAATAAGTAATATTAAACTTATTGAGATAATTTCAAAACATAACTTGATTCATAACATCACAAATTATGAGACAAATAAGACGATAATATATAGAGGCCAATAAAAGTCTTTGGTTATCTTCATCTATCTATATTTTCATTAATTCAATCTTAACTACTGACATAAACATTCATTGCATAAACCAGTATTCTCAGCATGTATTTCTAATACAACACACTTTGTAAAAATAAAATTCATAATTCAAAAAAATATAAATCAAGATCCAACTGAGACTGTGGTATGCACATTATATGTAAGACAATAACTTAAGTAATACCAATTTGCGATTATAATAAAGGTCGACCATATTTCATATTATTAAGAACCTTTCAGACGTTTTCCTCGATATCCTGTAAACATAAAAATGACGGTTAAAATTACATCATTTTTTTTTTATGGAAGGTTTGAAGGTAATACGCTAATAGAAAGCATATTTTTACTAATGGGCAGTTTTTTTTCAAAAAAATGATTTCTTCTTGATTTTATATTACATATTTTATGAAATCAATTCCATTTTGTAAAATATTCTGTCATCTTTTTATTCAATTAAATAACTTACAGTGGGTCGCAGTCGGCGCAATGCCACGAGTATCCTCGTTCTTGGGATTTTTGTTTAGCGGCGGCTCCAAGCACGTGAAGTGGTATCTCTTCGCGCATTCATCACACCTACAAAACATATCATGTAAACTATGAGCAGTATCAGTTCTGACATGTAAAAGAGTATTGGCCAGTAAGAGTCTTAAATATATTATTATCTATGTGACACTTCACAATAAATTATAATTTAACTAGCGGCCCGGTACGTGCTTCGCTACGTATAAAGTGAAATAAAATAAACAAATCGGAACATCAAATTCATTATTTAATCAAAAAATATTTTATTTAAAATCGAAATCAATTGCTAGCTATTTACAACACACTTAATCCAAAACATTTGGATAAACAATATTTTTTGTTTTAAAAATAATACTTTTAATAATACTACTTTTTATAATAATATTTAATAAATAAACGGCTGGGGGGTACCGACTCTGGAACAGGCAACATATAACTGGCCATGTGAAAAACAATGTTCCTCCAAATTCACACCACAAACGTGAAGTGTTTGACCTTGGGCCTTGTTGATGGACATCGCAAATGATAAACGCACAGGATATTGTAAACGTTTGAACTCAAAGGCATATCAGTTGGAATCATAGGTATACGCGGTATCAAAACAACTTCTCCTTTTGATTTACCAGTTAAGATCGTAGCTTCAATCAAATTTGGCAATGACTTTTCACTGCCAATCTGGTTCCGTTACACAGTTTTGGTGGATTAATATTTCGCAATAATATAATCGAAGAACCAACTTTCAGATTCAAGCAATGCGGTGGCATACCAGCCGGCTCCAATGAATTTAAAAATTCAATTGGATAATTCATTGCCTCATCTTGATTCATAACACTGTCAATTGATTTATATTTCGTGACTACGCCTGGCAGTTTCGCTTGAATTTGAAAATTAATTGCATTGACATGAATGTTTTTCGGTGCTAAAATGGCGCGTTCTGTCAACCAATCATGATTTCTGTAATTCTGAACAATATTCGGAAAAACACATTCAATCATTCATCTATCGATTGCGCAATTGTACAAAAATTGTTCGGTACAGCGATCAATCCGTTGGTTCTGTCGATTTGTATTTTGCCGTCACCAATTTCTAACAATTGTTTTGAGAACTCATGGGCAGCTGG
>NW_020799723.1:0-26729 GCF_003590095.1 Trichoplusia ni
GTTTTGTCTGTGGGCGTAATGAATTAATCTTATTAACTAACAATTTTACAATTAAACTTATTCTAGATAGTAACTAAGATAATAACAATATATATATTTTTAATATAATATATTCAGACTTTATCCTTTGACAAACATGTAGGCAACGAAAGGTCGTTACTCACATGCCTGCCAATAGGTAAGTCTTTAGAGTTCTGCAAAAAGCTTTTTTATTATTATTATTGCGTATACTGGTGGGCAGGCTGTTGACAAGGTACGGTATCCTTTTACTGAGTGTTCTGTCCCCATAGTAATTATTTACTCTGGGGACTTCATATTTACCTGCACAGGCTGCCCTAGTCTTATGGGAATGATTCAATATTGAGTAACTCTCCCAACTGCCGTGACTATTTGTAAGGATTTGGTATTTGTGCTTTAAACTAGCAGGGAGAATTTTACATATTTTAAACAGCTTGTAGTAATTATCTTTACATTTTATTTTTGTTTTTTTGTCTACTAATAATTTAAGGAATCTAATTTGTATTGTTTCTAATTTTTGAATATATGATTTGAAAGTCAGGCCATAGCAGTCAATAGAGTAACTCAATATTGAATCTACGAGTGACAAGTAAAGTAGTTTAAGGGTACTAGTAGGAAATTTAAAACTTAAGTGATAAAATTTACCTAATAATATTCTAAGTTTATCACATAAATAATCTATATGGCACGACCATGAAAAGTTTTCATCGACTTTCATTCATACTAAGATATAATTAAATAATTAAAGTCTGTGATAAAAAAGTTTGCCAGACTTGATTATTTTAAATGCTTGGTTTTTTGTGCATTCTAACATTCTTCTATGATTAGTGTAAAAATTCAGCCCTAACTCACTTTTCCATGTTGTTTATGCCATTGAGGGTATGGCATACAATATTTAAAAAAAAACCATCCTCAATAGTGCCGCTGGAAATGAAGCATTTCTCAATAATTCTCAACATTTTAAAGTCTGATCAAATATAATCCATTGCTGTTGTTTTAGTCTTCCATCACAACTTTCTCTTTTGCCAAAATGGTTTTTGTTGTTTTCACACTTCTCCACACTTGGGCTCTTAATGTATTTTATACATCCACTTTAATTACTAATTGACCTTTTTATTATTATTATTTTTCATTGTAAATGTTGATACAAGTTTTTAACCTTTTCTTCATTCTGTTTTTTACTGTAGCCCTGTCTGTGGCCTGTAAAATTAGTCTTCTTTATGGAGTAACGCATAGCCACTGCACTTACCTAAATAGGGATATCAGGAATGATGGGTGGGTTAAACAGAAAACTTTAGTTAGCGTGCAATTGTGTAAACAAAATAATCTCAGTTGTGATTATATCTTCCATGATAGACATAGTTTGCTGGCACTCCTGACATAGATGGTACTATGGTGATGGATAGAATTTTATGATGTTATTTCACTTTAGACAATTAATTTATGAGAGTGTCACAGAGATTCCAAAGCTTAATTCATTATTATTAAATATCTAAATGTAAAGCTTAAGTTTGGAATGTTTAACAGTATATTCATATTTTTTGATTAGTACTCATTTGGTGCTGGGACAATTAATAAAGCAAGACTTCACTATTGTTCACATTTTATTTTCCATGTTATCAACAAGAAATAAGAGTCAATATTTATAGTAATACTTATACTGTAGAGTATAGCTAATACAGAAAAACATTATACGATTTTGATACCATTCCAGAAAAGTACACAATTCTGTAAATCAATGGTTACATTTACACCAAAAATTATTATTATTAATTATTTTCATTCCATTTTTCCGCACTCAAGATAGATAATTCTCCTAATAATATTTCATCACAGATCAATAATGTACTTCTTCGTTTCTTGCTCTCACAAAGAAATAAATAGATAGGTAGGGCGGAACATGGCCTTGACTACTGCATTTATGATACTGCTACATTCATACAGAGTCCCAAAATATTGTATAGAAATATAATGTATCCTGACCAAAAACTGACCAATATTATCATTATATATACCATGTATTTAATAAATTAGATATCGTCGGCATGATTTAAAACAGTTATATGCCACTTCAAAATAAGTTAAAAAATAATTTGTTTACACTTTCATCTTATTTACAGTGTTACTTTTATTTTCCGATATGCGTAATATGATTTAATAAATTCTCCTAATTTTATAGGACTGTATAAATATAACAACATAACTCATTTTAGAATTAAGGTAAAATATTGTACAATATTATAAAAATATCTTGGAGTGACAATATTAGCAAACATAACAAGAACAAAAAATGCCAAATTAAAAATTGATAAAGAAGTTACTAGCATAATCTCAAAATGTTACATGATTATAACAGTTCATAGGTGATGTGATAAAGAAAATGTGACTGCTACCCCCAGATATATAAGAACTTGTCCAAGAGCTCGAGATAACATTCAATAGTCTAGTTGCATACGATTCTCATTGCACTTGTTCATGTTTGATGATTAAGTACAACAGTCGTGTGATTAAGGCCATCCAACCCTGTGACTTGATATCTTCACTCCAAATACATAAAACTACAATGTTCATGAATAACCACGTATACTATTGCACACACAGTATAAGATTATGCTAACGCCTTACAATTAAACAGTGTGGTAACTACATGTCGTTAATTTCTTATTTATAAAATAATTATACTAATCATCTCGCCGCAGCGTTCATTACTTATTCACCTATCTACCCAATACACCGTACACCAACATTAAATAGCACCCATGAGAATATCGAACATTTAAAGCAACATCTATACGCATAATATCTATAAAACTATTTACAATATTTACACAAGTTGTTCAGTAGGTATACACAACATCTTACAAGCCAGACACTTAAGAATGATAGAAAATAAATTGATTATTATGAAATGGCTGCCTTATTAATACACAGTCTCATGAAACGATTTTTATAATATTGTTCTTCATTATGAGATACCTGTTACATTACCATAATCAGTCAAGCTTGGTATTAAGATCTCGTTATTGAGCCGTCTCCAGTCAAACATGCATACTCAGTATTATTTACTTTTTTCTAAAATCGATCACTATTGTAGTAACCGTATTACAAACCCCATAACATGTCTTAACATCGCCTTGTCACAAGTAGTTAAATAATATCAGAAATGTCTGACTATATAGTGTCAAGTGCTTTTTCTATTCTGGTATAATGCGAACACCAATAAATATTACTGTAAAACAACAATTACATTAATAATATCACATTAAAATCTATTTGAAAATGTACGATTTCTACAATGCAATAAAGACTAATAGGAAAATGTGATACTTCCATATTGAATTTATGTAGCCTTGGCTATGTAATATTAATGAGCATTCGTTATTGTTCAACCAATGGCCTTACAGCATATCCTAGTGTCAGCTAACAAGTATGGTCTCAATCTTGAGCAGTTGTCGTAGTTTGTCGGTGACTCGGACTAGCGCCACTTTAGATGCACGCACGTTCACCTTTTCTCCAGCGCAGAGCAGCTGGTGGCATTGCGCCCGTTCCAGGAATTCTTGAGTACGTATCTCTCGCAATAATTCTTTTGGTGATCCCGATCCACAGTGAATTTGCTTTAGAAGACTCTCTTTGATTTAATCTGAAATAAGTAATAGATAGTTAAAATTTTGTTTCATCCGGTCGTTGTTTAGAACGTATGGCTAAAGTATTAACCTGTAGAAGGTTGGTTATATCCTGGAGTAGGCACCATAAACCGTCAGCTGGTTGACCAGTAGCAGTTCTGAGACTGTAAAAAGGTGGCAAAGGCGCTTCAGTACACTGGATCTCTATCATCGAATCCGGTGGTGGAGGAGGGGAGGCTGGTGGCGGTGACGACAATGGATCACAACCGATTTCTTCGCGATCTGAAATATGAATATTTATTTTTACTATTATTATATATTTATTTATTTTACTATCAAATACAAATGTGGTACATAAGGCGGACTTAATGCCGCTATGTTGTTGCTATTATCATACCAATTTTACACAGTAGGAAGCATTTTTTATTAAATAAACGGCATAATTTATTTAATCACTCTTATATACCTATGATTTCGGTGAGGGGTGGAAATCGCCAGGGTTCAATAGCGTTACCCTGAACGTCTGCTATGTGCAATCTCAAGAGCGTTGCAGCAGGACCCTCTGTAAGTTCTTCTGGTGTTTGTCCGGCGTAAGTACCGAGCAATGGATCTGCACCGTAGGCAAGAAGTAAACGTATAATTTCTACGTGGCTGTTCTCACAGGCTTCATGTAGAGGTCTGTAAAGAGAAAATATTTTCTGAATTAAAAATTCAAATCAATGGATAACAGGTAAAAATGATAAAACTTACCTTATTCCTCCTTGAGCAGCCGCTGACACGTTAGCACCGTACTGTAGAAGCAGACGAGCTATTCTGACATGACCCTTAGCCGATGCCACATGTAATGGAGTAAAACCGGCATTATCTTTTGCTGAAGGGTCAGATTCCATCTTCTCTAAACAGTAAGCAACACAATCCTGAAATAAAAGGTATGTTATAATATTTGTTTTTTACCAGTGTATTCTTGTTTATCAAATCCAGATGTAACACAAATATACTAATATATGTTATACTTACTGTGTATCCTAACCTAGCAGCACGGTGAAGATGAGTTTCTCCAATACTTTTGTTAATAAACCACCCTTTGATTTCTTTGTGGATGTCATGGACTGATTCGGGACTTGGTTTAGGAGCAGGCCTACGAATTTTGGTTGTTGGTTCTTCTCTCCGAATGATTTTTTTCTTTTTTCGTATATAATCAAATCCAGAACTAAATTTTCTTCTTCCAAAAAGACGTTTTAATCGTCTTTTGGTATTCCCTTCAGATGGACCTGAGGAACTACTTACAACTTTAGTTTTATCTTTTTCTTCTTGAGACGTGTTTTCATTTTTATGCTTTTTTGCAGACATTTCTTTCATTCTCTTATTATTTAGGGATTTCATTATACTGTTTCTTTTTTTTAAACGCATAAGTCGTCCTTTGGCATCGTTCCTTTTTAATGACTTAGTACTTCTGAGGCCATCCCTTATGGAACTAGATCTCCTTTTTAGTTTATCCTGTACTATTTTTCTGGGTTTGAACTTGGGCTTTGGTTCAGGTTCTTTTTTTATTTCTACAACATTTGTCTCTTTTGTTTCTGAAAGGTCATCATCTCGACACGAGGTTGGCGGTGCTGAGGCTGGTCGCTCATCTCCAAATACTTCTTTGATTGTAGCTCGCTGTTTTAAGACGCGACTTTCGGTTCTTGTCCTTGATTTTAAAACTACTGGTGCAAATTCTTCAGTAGCACCTATAAGACCATCTGTATCTTTAATAAACGAATTTCTGAACGCTGTAACAGTCTCTTTCCTAAAAGCACCTAAGTAAAATATGTCTTCCATTAACTTTTCTTTTTTTACATTATAACTACCTTTATTACCATTTTTAACTAAACCCAAGCTGGGCGTAGGAAGTAAATCGCTTGTAGACTTTTTAGATATGATTTTAGGCGTTTTGTCATCCTTGTCTTTGCTCTTCTTTTCTTTCTTATCTTCTTTTCTGCCACATTTTTGAATAAGAACATCAACTATTGAACTACTTTTCTTTTTTATTTTTGAAGATAGAACCGTGGATGTTGATGCCTCAGAGTCGTAATGTAACTTGTTTGGTGCTGAATAGCTTGAGTTTGAATCTAAATCACTGTCCAGCGTAAGCTTATCCGGACGTCGCGCGTACAAATCATCTGTAGCAGCTGATGGTACCGATGAAGGCGCTGGGGATAGTGGGGCAGGATCTAAATCAGGAAGTGATGTAGATCCGCGTGTAAATATAGCTCCTGAAGCCCTACCAAAAGGACCTCCAGAACGGCCCTAGGTATGGCGATAAGTCTTGTAGGCATTCGAAGAGAACGTTTATACTTGTATAGTTCTTCTTCCCATCCAGGATGGAAATATGAGTTATCCCCAAAAGTAGGTTTTCGGACTGGTGTCGAACTACTACTGGCGCTGCTGTTGTCAATTTTTTTAAAGGTGAAGATTTAACAGGGGTTTTGGCGTATGTGTAGCTTTAGATTCCTCGCTTTTAGTGTTCTTACGCGTTCTTAGCCTTCTAGCTACACTGATATCGTCATCATCACTGTCAGAACTTGAATGCACATCTTGTTTTTCTGTTGACAATTTTCCTTTAGATCTGGATACTTGTCTGGTTAATTTAACCTTCCTACTTTCTCTTCTTTGTCTTTTTGTAGATAACTTGAATCAATTGATTTTCTAGTATTCTTATTAACATCTACATCACAGCACTCGAGTTTGACATACGCAGATTTTTCAGACAAGTCCTTTAACAATTGGTACTTAAGGCGTTCACTTTGTTCTTTTTCTTTAAAATTTTACTCTTAATAAGAGGCTCATCATCATCTGTTGATTCCGTTTCTTCTTTGATGACAGTTTTGATAGCCGTCTTTTCCTTTGTTTCTTTTTTATTTTGTAGTGATGTGTCATTGCCTTCAGTTTTCACCTTAGACTTCTTAACTTTCATCGGCTTATCGTTGTCTTTTTCTTATCTTTCTTACATTTTTCCATTTTATTCTGTTTATCTCCGGAAACAGATTCTAATACATCCGCTTCTATAACATCTATTTCATGGTGAACTTCATCTTCATCTATTGGCTCTTGTTTTATGTTAATTGGTGTCGTTATTTCAGTTATGGGTTTTTGACTACTTTGTTCAGATTCAAGAGAGTCAATACTATGAGACTGTTCCCCTTTATTATCATTTTCACTGTCTGGGTTATCGATTCGCTTTTTGTAGTTTTTCTTTTTATGACATCCAGTTTTTAACTGTTCCATAAAGCTATCGCAAGCATTAGCCCAGTCTAAGTCTTCTGCTGGAGCTTCATTACTGTGTTCTGGAACAGGAGGCTCCAAATTTTCTAAAATATTTTCCGTTTTAATAAATATTTCAGCATCCTTTTCTATTTCTTCAATATTCATGGGTTCAGTTTTGACTTCCGGCATAATTGTTTCTGCCTGCTCTTCGTTTTTTATAACAGATTCTAACCTTAAGTTATCTTCCCTGATTTGGTTAAAAAGATGTGTTTTTCTTGGAAGTAATTTAAGTTTTTCACTGTCAGGTGTTGTTTGTTTGGTTTCAACTTTGTTTATCGCATCTTGTGAAGGTGGCATTACTTTTAATTCCGCTTTGGTTCTAATTCGAGAAGCAACATCATTTTCTGGGGATTTAGGTTTGGGTTCTGGACTGTTATAGTCTGAATCGCGTGAAATGGAATCTACAGCTCTAGGCATTTGTATATGCTGATTTAAATTAGGGGTAATGTGGTTCTGGGGTTTCAGAACGACTTTCGATACTGTATCTATTTCACTATCTTTTGTGAGGTCAGTTATATCTATCACTGAGTCTTCTGCGTCATCTATAACGATGAGATCTGGTATCTGCTTGGCTTGCCTAGGTGGTTCAACGAAACCAGTTTGTTTAGTTTCTAAACTGTTTCGAAGAATGCTTAATACCCTTTTGTCAGCCGGAATTCCACTGGAGGTATCAAAATGATGCGGATTCATGTCTCTATGGTTCGGAATCTTCTGAATAACGTGATGACGACTATTAGCAGATGAATTTCTGTCAGTATGATAGTGAGCGTGGTATTCACTAGTTTCACGAACCATTAATTCGGGATGATATAAGTTACCGGGGTACCTATGACTTGCGTGACTGTGATGTTCACGGTAGACGCCCGATATTGCCGGTCGTTTTTGTTCATTTTGATAAGCCTCTAATTGCTTATATCTGCTATAGCTATATACCGGTTGTTTCATGAGTTCTCGCTGTTCTCGAGCGGATTGATTTAGATGATCTATCCGGCTGTCAGCTGTCCACGTTTCATAACGGACTATCTTCTCCGGAATGTTACTAACAATTGGACCTGCAGGCCGTTTTCTTTCTTCTATGATAAAATGCCGGTCATCCCGAACTCTATTTTCAGGGATACGTTGATCAGTAACAGACCTCGTTAAATCAATTTTAGGAACATAGTCAGCTCTTACTGGAACACTACGCTCTTGATAATGATGAGGAGATTCAATTGGATAAGCTTCTGCCACTGCTCGACGATTTTCATACCCACCATTATATCGCATTGAATTTTGTCCAGGTTGCGATTGTGCAATCGTACCGTATCCGTGCGTAGTATTTCTATCTCCGTACTGCGTAAAATTTGGTGCAAAATCAACTTTATGAGATGCTACGTAGCTTGTGGTAGGCAAATGCGCATGACGACTGCTAGAAGAGGGACGATGCGCCAGAGTCATTACTTTACTTTCCGCTGCTGAATCTATTGCTTCATCTTGAGTTGTCGATGAGTCGGCAGAGTTTTTAACTGTTTTTACTGATAAATCTAACGGCGACTCGCGTTTTTGTTTAGTTGCATTTATCTGCGTTGCAGCCGATGGTATTTCTTGCTTTTGTTTAGTTTGATTCATTTGATTTACCAATGACGTTACGGATACCGTCATGCGCGCTTGATTTGGATACCCGGGTTTTAATGTTGATCGCGCAGGTGATGTTTGGACGGGTGTTGATGGAGTATAGTCGTAACTGGTTTTAGGTGCAGCTGCTGGACGGTAAATTGTTCTAGGCTGTGAAGAGTTTTGAACTGGAATAGGTGCACTAGGTCCATATCTAGATGTTGATGGAGAAGAAGTAGGATAGTGGTAGCTATTTCTGGTGTCCACAGGCCTGTTCATCGTTGAGTAATCAGTACGTAGTGCTAAACGTGCTGCATCGTGTGGATGCGGTGGAATTGGCACTGGTGAACGCTCTTGTGATCGTGATGAATAATGTGCGCTCATAGCTTCTATTGATGCGTGTTTATACTGAACTTGATGCGTATCGACGCGATGACTTTGAACAGGCTGCGTGACAGATGAAGGCCGGTAACTTGGATACGCTTGCTGATGATCATATTTTCGTTGAGGAACTACTGGATGCCTATCGTAATGAGAGGACCGCGCATAAGGTGATGTTTCACGGCGTTGCTGAAGAGACGAATATTGTATTTGTGCTGATCGGTTTTCAGTAGAATGTCTTTGTGCTGGAGGCACAGGTTGCGGATGATGTATTGGTGGTACGCGATCGTTAGGTGGAGGCGGCGGTTGCGCAGGCTGCATTTGATATCGTTGTGTAGGTGGACTTTGCGCCGCTACATCGCGCAACCTCGATGCGCTGTGTTGCGGCATCGACCCCGATAACCTTGCATATGTTTGTGGACTCTGTCGCGAATGTGTCGAAGGCTGAGGCGAAGCTATCGGTGCGTGGGAGTGTCGATTTCCATCTGACAAATTTGAATCGTAATGGTAGCGCCCATAAGCGTCTGGTGGACGTGAAGATGGATATGGATCTGGTGGTCTACCTGACGCGTAATGATCAGGTTGTCTTGCTGTTGGAGTTTGCACACGGTGCACAGGCGGCCGGTACTGTGATGGGGGCTCTAATTCTTGAGCAACTAAAGGTTGTAAAGGTGCAGCAGATGGTGGACGAGCCGGGGATGGGCACGGAGCAGCAGGCGCAGGTGCAGGTGAAGGAAGTGCTCGCGGAGGTTTGCGGATTATATGCGAAGGCGGAGATAGCGTCCCCACGGCTTCTTCATCATCCTCGATCTCGGGCTGCTCGCGTCGTTTTTCAGCAGCTTCGCGCATCACAGTGGCTTTGTGGATTATATGTGGCTCGGGTTCTATTGGTTCTGAGGGTGGCCTTGGTGGAGCGGTGACTGGCGTTGAGCTAGGGACGGAAGGTGGGGCGGCCGCAGCAGATGGTGGACGCGAGGAGGGAGCCGGAGCGCCGGATTGCGCTGGAGCTCCTTCTTCAGGTAGTGTAGCACCTGTAGGCCATAAGGGCTGTCCAGAGCCGTCAGCCTGTGCTTGTTTAGGCAGTCCCATGAAGTACTGACGCGTCCCTTCCAGTAGTACATTGCTGAAAGACTCGTCCATACTCCGTCTCCTCTAGACCTCTCCTGAAACAACGTAAAGGAAAAAATCACAATCGGCATCAGTTGAGTAGTTTGTTGAGGCATTTTTGTGAACACATTGATGACATATCTTATTATTACAGCGAATCTAAAGTTTGCCACTACTATACGTATCCATACGAATTTTATTACAAAGCTAATAAGTGACGATCATTATTGAAGGCGTAAGGCTCATCGTATGTATCTCAGGTGCGTGGTTGGGTCGTTTCCCGCCGGCTGCCCTTGAGCCTACTTCGCCCCCGCACACAGACATATGCACGATTATATAGATCCACAATATGTTATACACACTGTAACAACTTCCGCAGGATTTTGCTCAACGTTAACTGACCGTCATTCGACTGAATGTCAAAAACCTCATTAAATAATTATCAATTCTCTTTTGAGGCCATGATTCTAGCTAAACGAGTTACCTACTTAGTATCCTTTTATATTTAAAAGATTACTCAAAGCTTATCATATAACTGGTTATGGTGTAATTACACTAGGAATTAGAGAGGCTGCAGATAAAAAATGTAAATTCGTCTACATATTAAAAAAAATACGAAATATAATCGTTGTCCCTTATGATATTTAGTATCCAGCAAATATTTGATATTTGATGTATTATCACAAATACTATCTAATAAAAGTCTCATCAAAAGCTGATCTTCCTTTGCAAGAAAATTTAATTACTTACGGCACGCTAAAAAATAAAAGACGCCAATATAGTTGTTAAAATATTAAGTCACCTTTATTTACGTATAAATAAGCTAGTTTCTGTATGTTGAATACAGCTAATATATATCTAAAGCTTCGCGCAAGGCAAGCAGGTCTCTAAGCAAAGAACGTACGATCGTTTAGAGAAGAGCCCTTTTTTAAAGGTATGCGTTGAAGGTTCGTAGACGATAATTTCATTGAATTTGTTAAGTTTATTATAGTGACACTTTAGATGCCAACATGCGCTTTCTTTTTGTTTCGACTACTAAAGTATAATCTTTTATCTGACTGAAGTTAAACATACAGTAAGACTGATACGATACAGCTATGAGAAGGTGACCGATGCCGTCAATTTACATGCACACAAAAACACCCAGACTCAGGACGAGAATTCCTGATCCACACAAATGTTTGTTCTACGCGAAGATAGAACCCGCGATATGCCCACTGTGGGTTTTTGGCGTGGTGACCTCGACCACTTAGCTATACCTGCAGTAGTTACTGGGGGCGGAGATGAACGCAAGAAATCACTATCGTAACAGAAGTCAGGATTTCTTAATATAGTGGTTAAGTATTCTTGAATTTTCTTATTTTCCATATTTCATTTTTTTTTCTTTTGTAAGAACCTCCTTTTGATAGTAAAAAATACAACAAAAAAGAATTATTTTTACGCGTGATGCCATTACCAAGGGAAAAAGGTATTCATAATCATACGTATATGTATATAATATATAAATACAAGCTGACCCAGCAAACGTTGTTTTGCCGATTTTTTTTTCTAGTTGTATGTATTTTCATTATGGAAACATCACATCACATTATTAACAAAAAATTAAAACAGAAAAATTGGTCCAAAAAATAAAATATTTTTGTTGTGTGAGCAACCCTTAATACTTAGGGGTATGACAAATAGATTTGGTCGATTCTCAAACCTACTGAATACGCATATAAAATCTGGTAAAAATCGGTTTAGCCGTTTCGGAGGAAAACGGTAACTAACATCGTGACACGGGAATTTTATATATTAGAAGAAGAAGAAGATAGATTTAACAAACTTATGTTATCAATACCATCAGGGCCAATTTTTACGCCTTAATAAATCTGATTGCCATGTACCTACCACCCAACTTCAATTACGGCTAGAATTATCCATAAAGTTAAAGAAATGCTAATCGATCCCTGTAGCTTCATATTATTTCGTGTAAGGTCAATGTCACCTACCCGACGTCTATAAGATACGAGGTTAATGAACTCGCGTCTCATATTTACCTATAGAGCGTATCTACGTACGTATCTTTCTACGTTTTATAAATGACGCGATGTGATAGCAGACTGAAAGGAAATAATCAGAGATAAAATTGTTTTCACTTTTTAATCTTATTGGTTCCTTACTGCGTCTTGCCGGTTTCGCACTTTAATTGCTCTCCTAAATCTGAACATTGTTCGTAAATTCTTATCCTCTGTTTGTTTTTCTAACCTCTGTGGCACAGCAGTTCTTCCAGCATCCACTGTTCTTTAATTTTTTTATCTTGCCTCTATAGTCTATACCTATAATAATGACCTTAATTAGTGAAATTGCTACAAGCATCAATTGAAAACACTATTGAGTTTTTAGGTATTTCAACCTTATTTGAATATTTGTTTTAACGGATAATTCCTAAACTGTTAAGTTCAAGTTGCTTGAACGTATAATTGTAGCTTAATATGCTTTGTTTTAAGTAAAGTAATTGCATGTGTGCACTGGCGCGTTACAAGATGCAATTATGCGTGGTGCACTTATGCGGATTCCGTTATAGTGAATGCCCCACTAGAAAATCGACTAAGCTATGTAATAGAAATATACCGGAATTTATTTTACATAACTTGTTTTTATTTTTATACAAACCAAGTGGTAACTCCTAATTCGTATACCTAGGGCGCTGCGCTTTGTTTTAAAGCATTTAGTCTTCTATACGACTTAAACAGTTTATTAAGACTAAGACTATTATTAGATTTATGAAATACTGGTAAATTTATAAATTTCTGCTTACATAGCTCACATTCCCTTAGGTCTACAAACAGCTACGCTAAACGATTGCAATAAATGTTTCTGTTACAATAGTTTTGACAATAGTCCAACGCCTATTCCGTCACAACGTAATGAGTACGATACATACTTACTTGCAATACATAGGTATATTTGCTATATAGGTTTGACGCAATCGGTAAAATCGAGTATAAGCTTCATATAGTTATGTACTTGCGTGGTACAAGAAAGATGGACCAAACTATGTAAGGGACTGTCTTAAATTGTCCTTCAATCTTTCTTTATAAAGAGAAGACCTTATTCTTTGCTGCAAAATTAAATTGTTCTCTTACGCTATATAACAGCTATCCTGCTTGATGTGAATGGCGACCCCCAGACGTGTTCATGACTCCGGTTTCGTTTTCAGCAAGACCTGGAATAAAAAAATCCTCATTTAAAACCTATGTAATGAAAGAGATAAGAATCAAAAATTACGAGAGCACTATTCAGTATTTATTGTTAAGTATTTGCACAGCGGGTAAAATTAACGCTAGTTTTTGATGTACAAACATTTCTTAACTGTACTCTGACACGTCATATTGAAATGGTTTTAAAGATGACAGATTTTTTGCGGGAAGGGCAAATTAAAAGGCAATTTAAATTACAATTACTTGTAGTAAATGTATTACGAATGTAGGTAATATCTTCATTTATTCGGCAAGTAAAGTCCCTTTTATTAACTTTTATGTTTTATTCATTTTACATAGCAACGAGTTATTGTTTACGTATATTATAAAGATAGGTAGGCAACTAATGCACCAACTGGACATTGACCTAAATTCAACATCCGTTGACAAACGATTTAGCACATCATGCGAATTGACTTTCAAATCGTTTTAGTTGAATAAAAATACACGTAAGCATTATAAGCATGCTCTGATTTCGAACCGACTCGTTTTGTTTTGTATTTACAATTATGTAAAAGCAGAGCAATGACCGTTCTTTAACCGTCTATAAAATAATCATCTTTAAATTAAACTGTAAAGGCATTAGAACTTCTAAGTCGTCTTAGGAAGTATAATTGACGAAATTATATTTATCTTCGAGGGTAAATTTAGGCCAGATAATAACCATTTTCTAACCTAATGTGGAAACTACGGAGCGGCTTAATGTAATTATCCATCGCTAGATAAAATATAATGGTGTCCTGTAAATATGTTAAAAAGAATTGGTTGGATTACTAATGGCTAACTACGTACGTCTCTCGTACGTAGTCTCGTCGTCCTACATATGTCTCGGTTGTTTTTCAATTACCTACACACAGGTGGTCCGTAAAAAAACTTTATAACCCTCTCGTCCACATTATCATCATCGTCATTTAATCCAGAATGTGACTACAAAATTTATTTGGTCCAACAGTTTACACATTTAACATAATGTTAGATTGTGTATTGATGTCACCATGTTCAATTCATGATTATGAAGAGAAACAGACGCGTAAAATCCTTTAGGTCGGATTTGAATTTTAAATCAAGAAGTTCATATGTGAAAATATATTTAAATTCATTCAATCGAACGGTGTGCTCTACATGATTTACGTTAAAACAGCAGTTGTGGAGATCTGAGAACGATGAATATAAAAGTTTTCTTAGAAAAAATATTTGACGTAACAACGAAAAAAAAACAATAAAATGATTCGATACAACAACAGCGCGTGTATTTTAACACTATTTACGCATACAGACGCCGCCAATACAGCTGTGGCGGGTCATTGCCCTGGCGAGGCGCGCGAAACAAGGTGAATCGTAATGTCTACTTTTTGTCTCCACCGATGAAAAAAGCTCCATAAGTTTTTACGTTTACGATTTCGTAATGTCTATTAATATCGAATGAGATCACTTTGGCTGGTTGATAAACGTAGGCGTCAAGTAACGAGTTATCGTACACCTTTGTAAACTTAAATGGATTACTTAAATATTTCAAAAACACTTCAAAATAATACAAAACAACAATAAGCTTGTTCTTATCTCTTGGTATGCAGCAAGAACAAAAGCCAAAATTACGCCGCCCTGCAAATTTGTCCAAATGCACATTCCGTTTAATACTTACTATAATGGGGTTCCGGAATTCAATTACACTTAAATCGAATTCAGGGTCAATTAATCTTCGCCACTCTCTGGTACATCAAGTTTGTAAAGAAATCATACCGATGCCCCTCCGTAAGCTCCCGTCACACATGGAACCAGTGAGCACATAATGCCCCTAGGGATGCGTGAGGGAGTAAGGATTATTTTAAGGCTGCCTGGGATCTCTGGCCCATTTTTAATTCTTGCTTTGTGCTAACAATTTTCTACTTTTTACACACTTACGTAAATATTTGTTATCTTCTTCACTATGTTGGTTTCGACAATGTGCAAAGGTTCGTTGTGTATTTCAATTATTTTTTCTTTAAGTCTATTACACAATGATGCCCGATTACAATACCAGCGACCCCAGCACGATCGCTAATGGTTAAGTGTTCGGATCATAAACGTTGCAATTAGGATGGATTTTGAATTGATAACATAGTTTATATACACATTGTCACTTTTACAGTAAAGAGCTATTAAGTGCTAAAGACTCTGCTTTCAGACTAAGAAATTAAAGAGAGTACATAAGTGTTACATTCCAATCTGACGTTGAAATCGACTTCAAATTGTCACCATGACAAAGAGCCGTATTGATTTAAGATCGTATAATTCTGCGTTCGAGTGTAAAATGCTTATAGATGCTAACACACTCGAAAGCGTGTCAACGTAGGTAGGATCGTTGGCGTATGCGCTTCTAATCGCGTTTCGCGGTACACGTGCCAAACAAATACGTGGAGGAAAAGGGAGGGGCGGGGTGGCAAGCGCGTTCGTAATGTCCGACTGACTACGCGCCACAAATCACAAATAAGCAGTAAGTACATTCAATCTCTTACAATCGAGAGCTCCGGAAACGAAAAATAAAATCGTGGGGAATACTGTAAGTGCTCTTGTATTCGTAACTTATATCGTAATTATATTATGTTCATTGCAGATACGAATGAGCAGTCAGAGCACGTTACACACAGATCAATGTGACTTATACATACATACTTAAGACCTCTGATAAAGTTGAGATAATTTAATTAGAGAAATAGTTAATATAGTTGAATTAAAAGAATTATAATAAGACCGTGTTTTAATGATTTTCAAATGACAAAAAGTAGACTCACGAATTCAATAGGGATTTTAGTGTAGTTAACGTATCGGTAAAGCGCGGGAGCGGCTGTGGCCCACATTTCGTGTTCTATTTTTCATCAGTGTGCGCTAGCGCCCTCTATTATTAGATCCGCATTGTTTATGGCCGTCGACCGACTAACATCGACCATTTACAATTGCCTCTTCTTCCTGTATTTGTTTCTATTTCTGTTATGAAATCTTTGTGTATTCACTATTTGTAATCAACAATCGACAGATCGCAATATACTTACAAGCTCACAAAATCGGTACAATTTGAAATATTAACATTTATGTTTTTTATTGTTTGCAAACACGATGTAGGTGCTTAAAATGTCACAGAACGTACTGAATTTTCATAACTGTTGTACAAAAAAAATAATCTTATAATTTAATGTAATAATTGAATCATTAGTTATCATAAAAATATTGTTTTCTTATAAATTCAGTCCTTTATTTGTTTTTTAACTAGTCTTTACATAGTCAACCAAGTCAACGTTCTTAATGTTTTGCATCTTCTTTGTATTTTAGATGTTAATGTTTCGACAAATATAGTACAAGTAGGTATATCCGAAACGGCAACGTTAATTATTTAAAGTTTTGAATTTACACACACACAATTTACACATTTGTTTGAATTTACATCCCAGCCACTCTTAACCCAGAAACATTAAGTACCATTTTCGTGAATTAAATCACATAATATTATCTTGTAACATAACATTGATTAGCGACTGCACAAAACAAAGCAGTTCGACATCTTTTATGATAAACAGTTATCTTTACGATCAAAGATATTTATTTCTCAAAAGAATTACAAATTCACTTATAGAGAAAACATAAGTTAGTGCAAGGCAATTTATCTTTCAAAACAGTAACCAAGTCTGATTTTTACTTTGATTCATTATTTAATGTTCGCGTTTTTTTTTAATAAATGGCTGAACCAGAGGCACGAAAAAACGAATTTATTTCGGTAGTTTATCATATTGTAAGTAAAGCATAGCAATGCAACGACTTATTTATATTTGTATTGACGAACCGTTTAAGCTGGAGACGTATGATGATAAACAGCGTCTGCTGTATCATTTTCGGTTGACCCCGCTCATAATTTACATCGATCATACGAAGCGTACTATATTCCAGTTTTTCATCACGATTCGATTTACAGGCCCGAACAGCTGTGTGTTTTCATAAATAGGTTGAGATAAAATACCTACAAAGGTCTATTTTGAGAGTTGTAACAACTAGAGCTCGTCGATTTGGAGTGTCTCCAACATTCACCTAACAATAATAATATCGTGTTCGTCCTTTTGTTGACTGCCTGTGTTTATACAGAAATAGGAAATATTACGTAAATCTAGATATTTTACATATATAAATCTAGGATATAGGATATTTATTTTCCTGGATTTAATAATTATATTTAATTCATATTTAATCATGTTTTACTTTTAAATATTTTCTGTTGTGTCAGTTCCACGTATGCTGGTCAAATAGTTAAGAAGCGAACACGTGGTTATGCATAGTTGTAATTTGACAGCTGACAATGCAACTTCCGTAAACGCATGCGATGTCTAAATTTTATTATTCTGAAAACAACTGATTATTTCTCCGTTACGATTTAATGTTTCTAACCGAATAAACAGATTTTGATAAACTTGGGCGAAGTTTATTCTATAGATGGCAAGCTAAAATAAGCTAATAAGCTAAAACCGCGATAATCAACATCTACGTAGGCTTAGCTATTTGGTAATAGAATTAACACTATAAAGTTCATAACGCAGAAAACGGTGCTTTATGATGATACATTAATTCTGTAGTTTGTTCGATTCCTGGTATTAACGACGTCACTCGTTTACTTCCCGATAACGTATTCTTGATGTCGTGTAACAAGCGAGTTTATAAACTTCACGCATTAGCTTAGAAGGGTGTTATATGTTTGTTGCCACGTCCAAGTTTATAAAGTATTTGTATGTGTGTATTTGTATGGAAAAAGTTCACAAGCATGAAAGTTACTTTTCCCACGTTCTGTTTTTTTTTGGTTGTCGTTCCAGTTGGATTTTTGTAACTCAATTTTGAGGCACTTCCTGATAAGCTTTCAGGAGAATTTTTCAGGGTAGTTTGAAACCCTATGACAATGCAATTTACAACCATAAAAACTGCTGTATCGATCTTGATAAAATTTGAATGGACAGAAATAAAAAAAAGTGGGTATTTCGATTTTTTAAATCTACTAATTATTATTAAGAAAAAGTTATACGTTCTCGAAGAGTTTAGAGTTTATTATCTTTTCGTTTTGTCTTGGTATGCTAGGTATGCATAAAAAGTTACTAAAAAAATCTAGGAAAGATTGACCTAATTACGACAACTCAATGTTTAATTAAAAGGTACGAAACAATGTATTCCTTTCACTAATCTTATAAAGATCGTGTTGATCATTTTAATCAGTTGCAAATTCTATTTTTTTTTATTTTCACAATTATCATCACTTAATAATCAGTAGCGAAAGTCAAAGACAGTAATGACATAGGAAAAAAAGTCATTCCCAGATTAAAATTCTGATTCATCTTTGCGATTAAATTAATCATTTAAGTAGTAGTTGTAATAAATAATGTATGATAATTTTAAAGTTATTTAAAATTCAAGTAAACCAATATCTATTATAACTAATTCACTTGGAAAAGGGGTTTATAAACAATGCAATTAGGCAGCTTAATGTGTGTAACGAAAGTAATCTTGATAGTTACATCGTGAAGTCGATTGTGACACTCAACAAAGTTGTTTTCCTTCAATCGTTTGTGTGTCAGTGGGTCAATAGTCGGCTGCAACCATACAATTCGCAAACAACTCACGAACCTGCTCACTATTATTAAAACGTAGTTTACTTAAACTTTCTGCACTGCTATGGTTTTAGTTATTTTTAATATGTATAAAGAAAATATTTAATTAATGTATATTCCTTATAGTATTAAAAAAAAACCTAAGTTTATCGAAGTAAGTCTTTACGATAATTTCTTGGAAAATAAAGCATACCAGAGACACAAAAGATATATTTTGATTCTAACTAATTTAGAACCAGAATGGCTCTTACCTAACTATTCATTTTAAGCATGCAATACGGTTGTGAAATATCCAAGTATTTAACTGCCTTTACATAACTGGCGTCCGTGATAATCTTTTGACTTCCACGATGCTGTAATTGCGCATTTTTTAAAGAAAGATATTGCAGTCATGTGTTAAACAGAATCGAACAATTCGTGCAGTTGTGCAAACGAATTGCGAGCGAAGCAACTTTACTATCGGTCACTGGGCCAATGTCACGGCACTACTCCCGACACGCCTTGTATTACTAATTCTATATTCCAATATAGTTATTTCATTATAATGCTGCCAGCAAGCTAACGTAGAGTCGTGGAAGTAAGTTAAGTAGACAATTTGATACGTTAACCTATGTTTATTGTTTGTTGCTACTCCTCTTCTTTAAAGTCGTTCCCAAGGGCCTTCAAAGTTAACTGTAAAACATGTAAGTAGGACTATAACACTATCAAAAGTACTATCTTAAATTCAAAATTATCTTATCTTAGATAAGAGGCAAGAACAAAAATAAATATTCTATCAGGAAGCAAGTGACTTTTTCGTACTAACTAGAGACGCTACTAAATTCTAATAATTTATAACAGGTTTGCTAATTGTTGCATACAATATGTGCATGTTGTAGTTACAGTAAGTAGGTGTATAGGAAACACATGAAGTTATCTAACAAGATAACCTTTAGAGCATCCTACTGCTTTGGAATTATAATAATATATGTAAATAACGTATCAGTGCTTAGTTACGCATTTAACAGATATAAGCACAATTATAAAATGTATAACTTCTGTCATGATATTGTATTGTGATGTGTATTTAAACAAACTTATTATTATTAAGTAATCCAGGGATTCAATAGTGTTTTATAGGCTAATACAAACTGAAATCAGTCAAATTGCCTTTTTTTGGCATGTTTACTGTGTACAAGAGAACAGTACATGAATATATTGAAATAATCTAGCGTCACTGAGCAGTTCCAAGTCACGCGGAAGTGGAGGTGAAAGTGGGGTGAAAGCTGCGCGCAACGTTTACCTAATCGCAATGGCGCGGCGCGGGCGCAGCGACGGCACGAGTTACATCAGCGCAGCACGACGCAAATGTGAAAGTCAATGTTAAATTCGATAATCCTGGTTGTGCCCGAGACACACATGATGATAGCTCGACGGAATTTGCGAAGACTACCGTTAGTTTTTACCGTTCACCATGTCTAAACATGCGGTTAACACGATTAATCGGACCATCAAATAGATGCCTGCGCAATTTATCTGGCTCAAACTAATATCGTCAGCACAGCTTGAATTTATTACCGAGATATCTACGATCGGGGATGATTATTAAGTTGATTAAATAAGAGATGTCGTTAACATAGATATTTTTACGATGTCGTAAAATAAGTTATTATACGAGCCTAATCCAGCCAGCGCTAATTTTTGAAGTAAAATCTACAAAGCCGAGGTATTACACGAAATGGAGCGTGCAGAGAAAGTGCTTGGACGTTATCGTAACGGTAAGTGATAGTCCGTATCTAAGTGGGTCGGCGCTCGGCGCAAACGTTAACTAGTGCAAACTGTTATCTACTTAATACGTATTAGTGTTTTGTTTGCATACACCACAAACAGTTCCACACATGTGCAAATCTGATCAATAATATTTACCGAGAAAAATTCTCAAATATTTCAACGAACACTACGACTTATTATGTATCTTTAAAGATAAATTGATTGTGATACATTGAGGTTCATGAGTACCAGTGCGTCAACATGTATTTGACATTCGCAATTACTTGGTTATTTTTGATCTGGTTGTTAAAATTACACATCCACTATTATGTGATCTTTTTTCGAAGGTTTAAAATAAGCCGTTTATACCAGTAGATGTAGTTATAAAACGAATAACGAGTGCCTTCCTTGTAATGTCGTCAGTGTCTGCGGCGAGTAGGAAACGGCAGCCGCCCGCGAGCGCGCCTTGACCCACTTATTGCCTACCTCTTCAGCTCTCGCTACCACATGTTCATGAAGTAACAATTTAGTTCTCAATGTAAGCAAACCACTAAAATTATACAAAAATAACAGCAGTTCAACGTAAAGTTATTATATTATAATAAATGGTATGATTTAAAAAAATTATACAATTTATGCAACTGCTTTGAAGTTTTGCAAACTATCCTTGGGCTTAAAAGTGGAGAAAGATTTAATGGATAGAAAACTACAATCACACATTTAACCAGTATTAAAGCACATTACAAAATGTCAACCGTGTTCTAAATTTAGTGAACTTGCTCACGAGGTCGCGATGCGCGTCAGTCAAATGGTAAAGATGGCGCCCGTATATTCGCAATCTCGATGTCTCATTAGCTTTGCAGCCTTGCTCAACAATTCACAATGAGTAATTTATACATGTAGCAAATAGATTCAGAAGGCCAGCACAGCTAGCAAGCGTGAGAATTCGTAGAATGTTCACTGCACCTGCCTGAACTCGGAGAGTTCAGGCAATCACGTTTTATAACCGACAAAAAATCATGGCCTGCATTAAATTGACTGTCATCCTCTTTTATTTATTCGTTCTTTTTATGTTAATTCCGTTCCGTAGTTTCGATAATTATTATATATTCAGTTGTGAAGTAATAAAAATACTTGGTATTCAGATACTTTATTGCAGAAGTAAATGAAGCAAATTTAGAAAAATATAAGATATGTCAGACATTTTAATAATTACTTTGTCAACGACTAGACAACTCAATCGACGACTTGATGGAAAAGTTATAGGAAATTTTATAATTTGTTGTATTATGCTAATCTAATGTTTTATATATATCTTAACGTAATACCAATATAAATAATCGTTAAATGTATTATCAAGACTTAAGAAAAGCGTAACGTCGCGCTGACATTAAATAAATGTGATATAAAAGTTGATAAATAAAATACTTACAATGGCCATTTAGCTGCTGGGAATCCAAATAGATAACAATCCAATAATGACACAAATCACTTGTTTACAGAGCATAACAATCAGAGAATTGTTGTTGAAGTGTACACTGCACTTTTAAATAAATTAATTAGCTCCGAAACAATTCAGTCGTTGCACACACACTGAGCGTATAATTCACAAACTCCACTGTCAGTTTCTTTAATTACAGTATAAAATAAGATTACATAAAACCACACACACCGTATCTGGGTTCACACCCAGTTCCAAGTAGGTACCTGTAACAAGACAAAGCGGTAGTAAGTTTTATGACTTTGTTGATAATCACCGAATATGAATCTACGCTTTTAAATACGAAACACGATGATAAGCACGTGCTACTTACTGAATAAGTGTGACTTTTTAAATGAAGCACAAAATTAACTATGACGTAAAGAAGTCTGTAGTCGCGGAGGCACGAAACGTGCAGTCTGTCCGGCGACTAAACGTTGACTGGCTGGCTGGCGCAATGGTGGGGCGCTCGGGGAGGGGAGGACAGGCAGACGGAGGACAAAGCGAGGGAGGGAGAGCGTCTGGTCGACTGGTTGGTCGACCTATTGGCTTGACACACACACAGCAGCAATGTCAGACAGAAGATTGTAAGCTGTTTCATGCACTGCGGCAATCTACTAATGCCTTTGGCCGATAGGAGTTAGCCGCGCAATTATTAGTGTCAAATTACTATTTAATTTGGTTCAATTATCTTAAATCTATTCTTTTAAGTTTTCCGGGCGTCTATCCGCGAAGCACACACAACCTTCAGAATTTCTCATGGTCAAGCGCCCGAGCGTAAAGGTCATCGCATAGTTGTTACAGCAAATAACAATGCTTGTCGAATTGCTTATAACTAGAATGAATAGCAAACAAAGAACGTTTTAAAGACTTCAGTTAACAACAGTAAGCAAGTTTAATGTGACATAAAGTGAAGGCATTTAAGTATACAAAGTAATTGGGTACTAACTTTAAAAGTGATAAGAACTGTTATTGAATTAATCTGACGCTGTTTGTTAGTTCGTTAGAGCCGTTACTGAGTACAATTACTGTAAGAAAATTATTTTAAATTTATAAAATAATGATTTTTAATTTACTTACTCTTATCGTTGACTTGCGATATACTAGATTAAATTAAAACCCGGTTTTAATTTTACATATAACATACACAGATTGTCACAGACCTATTTTGTAGTATCAATTTAATATCTAATACTGGTTACTATATATTTCTTAGCGAATGTCCTTAAAGGCATTCAAATTGAGAAATATTAACAATAAGGCTCACACTAATAAGAAGCCAGTACAATTTATTTCATTTAACAAATTTCAGTGTTAGCATCGTGAACACGATCATAAATTAATCAAAATAACTGAATAACGTTAAAACATTGATAAGTGTTCTCATGCTACTCTCTCTCGATCGGCTACGCACTGAAGATAAATAAAAATAAATACGCAGATAATCTTCGTGGGGTAACGCACTTGTTTGGTTCTATATCTCTCTCTCCTTCTCGCACTACAACCGTTTTTTTCTTCTTTCCTATGCCAAGTCATTGCCTTGCCCACTACTTATAAGTTATTTATTTTTAATGGCTGTTATTTTACGCGTGGATACGCAAAATAAAGGAACATTTCACTGTTATTTTAATTTTCTACATTACATGATTTTAGAACCTATCAGCGTTCGTGGATTTTTTTAATTTAAAAAAAGTTTCTTTCTGAACTTCATTTGTTTAGGTATTTACATAAAGGTTGGTGTAACTTTTTATACAAACATCTAATATATAAAAATCTCGTTTCATGGTGTACGAAATCAAACTCCTCCGAAACGGCTCGACCGATTTTCATGATTTTTATCCGTTTAGGGTAGGCTTGTAAATAGGACATCTATTTTTCATAGCCCTTTTTTTTTTGTTCCCTAGATCGATTTTTTATGTCAAAACTAGGTTTGCTGAGACAGCTAGAAGGTATTAAATAAATAACTGATACGTTTCTGTGGTATACCTAACTATTTTATTTGGTTAGGAACTTGGATTATTTATTTTTTTATTCTATTACTCAGCTACGGTTTTTTTTATTAAACCGTGTTTTAAGGCAATAGGAAATCAAGATTTTTACCCTTTTAATAATTACCGTAACAGCTTCTTACCCTACTCTTCTCTTGATGGTTGATGCTTGATGCTTGTTGCCAAAAACTGTCATTGTCGTTATTCTGCATCCAATTGAATTTATTATACCAATAAATGATAAATTACAGAATATGTATCGTATAAGTAGATGTTGTTAGGCAGTAGAAAAGCTATGGCTCATTATCCAGGATGTCGATTTTATATGCACAACCTTACATATTATAGCAAATTGCAAAAACCAGAACTAATTACAAAAAATAAGAAACCGAATTGACTTATGTTCAAAGAGCACTGTATTTAGCTTAGGATTAAGTATAACTAGATGTACTAATTTATGTTAACGTAACTCAGCGCGTATAAAGAGACTTACAAAACTGCCAAGGACAAGAATACTGGAAAAGTTAGACAAGCCACGAACACTTACAGTTTACTTTAGAATCAGTACTTTAACATTGTGTGCAACCGGTCAGGCGCATATCACGTATTTCACAACTTTTTAGCTTATTTGCACTGTCGGTGTGGTTGCGATACGTGTGAGCACGTAACTCCGCGGTCGGATCAAGACTGGAACTGGGACCTGTTCTAGAGAAAGTGACCGTTTCCAAGCGAATACTTTCGAAGTGATCGTCGAGTTTCGGTGAGTCGTGTGCGCTGAAACTGGCGGTATATCTGTGCAAAACCAGGTCGAGTTTAAAGATTGTCATATTGACAACGCAGTGAGAAGTTAGGCGCTTTACTCGTAATATGACAATTAATATTTGAGAGACAACATTAGATCATTGATTATTAATGGATATAGACTTCATAATATTTACAGGAACAGCCAGGCTGCTCAGCTAATGAATAAGTTTAATTATTTAACTACTTGCAAATAAATAAAATCCGTGAACTACGAGTCTTATACAGAGGATTCCGTACAAACATTGTGCAAAAAAACTCTGGCTATTTAGTCTCAAATTACTTGTAACCCACCAACTTGTGACCATCAAATTTACGACCATAACATTCGTTTTTAACCTCGATCTCTTTTATTAAAGCTGCAGCAGAAATACATAATCTGTGAAAATTTCAACTGTCTTAGCAATGAGCATGACGGTTCATGGCATACACCAGCGTAGTGACTGATAGACGGACGGGCAGCGGATCCTCATAATAATTATAATGATTCCGTTTCTCTTTACAGAAAAATATTAAATGGTGTTATCTTATTTCCGCATAAAAACCCACACCGATTATTTTCAATTAAAAAAAAGGAAAATAGCGAGTCTTCTAATATTTTACTTAAATTAAATAGAAACTGTGTCTACAGCACAGTAGTCCGTTATTTAAACGGTTTTGGTCTCGCGTCGCGTTGCCAAAGCGATATAACATTACGGTAACACAGTCAGGCCGCATACGAACTCACAAATTACAAACCTAATGAGGTCCTCTATACTCGTATTTGTGTACCTGTTCACTATAGGTATACAGATACGTCATGCATTTAACTGATGTCATATCCACGCGTCATTATGGTCGTTCATTTGACAAAATGTGACTGATATCAATATTTGTAGGTTGTTATATATTTATGACTTTGTTGTAGACATGCGTCTGATTCATGCTAATTTCAAATGAGGCACTGGTAATATGCAAACATTAATTCTTTAATAATATCATATTTGCTACTTTTGTTCTTTATAAACGTTTGCCGACATTGGTGAACTAAATTTTAATGTAAGTATAAGTACGATGGCGTAGGATAGATATCTGTATCTCCTCGTTAAAATCTCAAAGCACATCGTTCCATGGTCTGTCCCTTAATGATAATGTTTTTCGTCTAGTTTTAGATAACCGCCGTTGGCGCTCAATGGACTACGTCAAGAGACTATACATAATCAACATTAATAAGAAGATAATAAATGAGTATTATCTTTTATGTAAATAACGTTCAATGACACTTCCTTATCAAATTACAGTGTTCATTTGCTATTTGCTTTAATGGTGACAAATATATAAATGTATTTGGATCGTTGGCCTATAACTGATTACCTTGATAATAATGCATGATATCCGCGGCAATGCCCACCAGATTCATTAATCGTTATCATGTTACAGGCAAAGATAATAAGACTATAAGGTTTAAGACATGGAGGCGTGAACATTTAATCGTAGTTTTCATGAGTTCTACTAACTTCTCGAGATTTCCAGCAATTATTGTGTTGTCTTAGCCACATTTTATCAAATGTGTTTGGAGATATGAGCTAGATGATGGACAAACATGTTATAAAATAAATGTTGTGTTTAAATAACCTTGCAATAAGTAAAATTTGTGTAATTTCAATCAAGTCATAAATTATGCGAAATGTAACTATGCGCAAATCTATCAAAATGATCGCTTAAGATCTAGTTTACCTACTATTTCATAGAATAAAACGTAATGTAGGTAAATGGGCTTACAAGTTTAGTGGTCGGTATAAAAGTGATAATAAGCGAACAAGAGCGCGGCTTGACCTTGCTTCGCT
>NW_020799724.1:0-24461 GCF_003590095.1 Trichoplusia ni
CCAGTCCACCGCTAAGCACGTTCGCGCGGTTTACCGTTGACTCATCACAGGTTACATATATTATACAAAGCTAGTTGACAACGGTACTTAGCGTTCGAACCAACTAAAATGCTTCGAGATGCAATTATTTTGAAGTTGATATAGGTACCGGATTACAATGGCGTTATGGCACGTTTCCATTTTGTAAATTTAATGAAAAATTACCATAGATTTAGGTATAGTGATCACCATGAATTGAACTCGATTTGATGTCTATTGACAGCAATGAAGAAGGTTCCTCGCTAATAAAAAACGTATTTGCAAAATTATCAATAAAACTTTGTACAAATACTGACCAATATTCGGCAACGGTGGGTACACGATAACGGCACATTTGTAACCGGTACCTCATTCTCGTATGTATTCAGGCAAGACCGAATAAGTAAATAATATTAATTTAATGCAAATAATTGAGAAAATTAATTTAATTACACGTGATCCAAAGGCAGTCCACAACCGTTCGAGACAAAATATTTTATGGATTTCGATACGCACAAACCTTTACGTGTCACTAAGTGTGTGCCTCAAGCTTATATCAAAATTCCTTTAGTTTTTAATTTCGGCACTAGATTGGCATAACAGAAAATATAATATTTGAGAATTCGGAGGTTACCTCGTCAATTTTGTTTATAACAAAACAACAACATGATAATAAAAAACTAAATTAGGTACTAAAGGAGGTTTTGGTTCAATTGACACTATTGTTGTTCCCATTGTTCAGTTAATAACTTAAAAAGTAAAAACATTTCAGGTCTAGGTTATTTTCTAGGTCTTAGAAATCTGTATTAAAATACTTCAGTTACACTAAAAAATAAATATAAAATTAATAACAATGTAAATAACCGATTTAATTCGTCGTTCCACATCACAAAAATGATTTGAAATATAATCTGTAACTTATTTGCTGGCTACTGAAGTTATACTTCATGTGAGAAAAGACTGTGATTAGTTCGTGGCTAGACTACAACTACACAATTTTATCTATCAAAGGTTAAGCTACGTTTGTTACGGACGGGTCGTTGATGGGTGATCATCTTTGTCATTACTACTTCCTCCATTTTTCGGATGACACGTTATTCTTTAACAGTCGTTACTGGTAGTTAGAAGATTGAAACTTTGACAACCATTCTTGCTAACGGGTATCCTATTACCCAGGTAACTGGGTTGAAGAGGTCAGATGGGCAATCGCTCCAAGTAAAACACTAGCTACATCCGGTTAGACTGGTAGCATATGTTGGTATTGTTGGTAGCAACATGGTTGGGACTATTATATTTGTAGCCACAACATGCCAAGACATATCCCATATAAATCAATTTTCAGACAATTCTTTGAGCTCAAAAAGCCGTAGAAAACGATACAGTCATAACCGGAATAACCTAATCACAATAAGACTTATGGAACTAACATTAATTTAATTGCAATCACAGCGCGGAAACTATTAAAGAACTTAATAACATGTTATTAAATATTTGTCTGCAACTTTTTTTTTAATTCGCAATAGAATATTTTCTTGGAATTCAGTAATGGACGACAAGAAATAATAATGTTACGTGACATTTTAATTATAATGTCACGTTAGGATAAGTCGTTGAAATTTTAATTACCTAGTTATGCTGCAAAAAAAATATATTTTAAAGCTGTGTGCATAATATTTTGAGATACGCAATGCTTTGAAATGCCATAAATTAAAAATTACTCTCAGATATGATAATTACAGAGAAACCCAGTACCTTGTATTATTAACAGATTATGAGATCTTAAAAGATGTTGCAGATTGTTCTGCTAATTAGGTATATCTGTTTTAAACTTGACACATATTGTGTCACTTCAAGCAGTAAAGTTGACTTTATTGCGATACTAGCTGTTGCTATGCTTGATATTGATGTCAGTTATAACTGCAAAAGCATTACCCTCCTTTAAAACAATCAATTAAAATGCACCTTATGTACTAAAGACGTCAACTACCTCCATACCCAATTTCATTGAAATCCGTCCAGCCGTTTGAGCGTTTGACAGTTCAGCCTTTCATTTACGTATTACTTAAAAAATATTCGACGTAAAATATACAGTATTATACGGAACGTAAGTAATAAATGTTACATATTATGTTTCCTTATTTTCTTCGCATATTTTGAACAGATTCATTTTTATGAAGCTCATAAAACGCATACATGCTTACTAACAATTTATCACCATGGACATAATAAGAAAAATACAAGAAATTAATGTAAACAAAGAATACCTACATAAATCTACCAGATACGTTTACATAACATAATTATGAAATTCTTGTTTACAAAATAAAATGAAAACAAAAGACGTATTTTAAAAGTATGTCAAATGAGTCATACTTTAGATTTACTTTCAACACTTTCTCTTGACTGTATATGAAACCGAATTTCTTCAACATGTTCGACTTTACATGTAGGTAAAGTAATATTTTGACTAGCAATACAAGTTAAGAAACAACAGGTTGTTGACCCTTTGAGAGAGCAACCTGTTTGGCTCGATCCTCCCTTATGACTCATTTATATTAGCTGGTACAGTAGACCACAGAAGTTAGTAAAATAATAAAATTTATATCGACTTTACCTCGCAGACTTACAAGCTATTTTCAAACTCACTGTTGCTATGATCATCTGGTAACCTGTACTTGAGAAGAACTGGTCGTAAGATAATCCTAGAAGCTTACATCTGAGTTTTTAATTAGTCTAGAATGTTTATTTTTAGCAAGGGCGTTCACTTTTACGGTTATTTTTGCACTTATTATCAGATTCTTGCAATTAGGTCTTGTTAGTTAATAAACTCAAGCGCTAAGTTTAAAAGTAATTTAACGATATTATGACGATTATAATTATTAAATAAATCATACTTGCAACTCATACACAGGTTTAATTGCACAATTATAAATCCTTAAGTTTCTTAAAGATGACGTGCGAGCAAATGCTTCCTTTGATGTCAAGTTCAAAAAACGACCGGAGAATATAACACGTTAAAAGTACCGTGTCTCTTTTTAGCAATGAAACCGTTTTGTACTTTTGAAACGGTCAGCATTTAAGGATTTTCCTCGTTTCAAACCTGTCGCGACCGCATGCCAGTGCATTAATTCGTGATACAACAATTTTACTCATCCCGTGCCATTGAGACCGGCTAATGTCAACGCATGTGGGTAGATGTGTGAACAGCTGATACTTTACCTTTTAAACTCTACGTGGCCCCTACAATGCTATAATACTTTTTATGGACTATTTAGCATCATTTAACGTTAATTTAGAATTCAAAATAATAACACAACGCGATGAACAACTTTCTTTTAAGTTTGAAACGAACACTGAGAGTTACGTGTGCGCGACTGTACCAAACAGAAAACGGATGAATTTTGTATTTTTTACGAAAAAAAAAACATTTTTCTACTCACAAGTATTCCTTAAACCGTCATTACGGTACACTCACGAACATAACATATTAACACGTCCAGTTTTGTGGACAAAACGCACGGCACTAATGTGAGGAAACGATAGGCCGCGCGCACCGGTAAGTGGGGGTTGTTATACAATCGTAGATGCAGTATGTCACTGTTTAAAAGGATTAGCTTAACTTAGACGCAATATAAACAATCATTAGTTTTACAGGAGGTAACGAATGTAACTGAGATTAGGGCTAGCTGTATCTTCCCTGAATAGTAGTAAATGAGAGGCGGAGTCGAGGTCAGTTAAATACATGTTTGATGAAAAATGTGACCTTATTAAATACACTTCTGTTTTTGCGTTTTGTATTTTAAAATTGTTTTTTTTTTTATAATATTTTAAATAGATATCGTACTATTTATAGTTTACTTAAGATATTTGAATCTTGAAATAATGCCAAAATATACTGAAAAGCTCCCATTAAGAGTCCAAACAGGAAACTTCGAAATCGTATCTTATAGTTCCGTCTTTAATGAACGAATTTGCATAAACTTAATTATGATTGAACAATTACGTTGAAATGCATCAGCTTAACATACTTAATGAATTAAATAGGCGAGTTATTGTTTTTCTAGGGAAAACCCATAACATTCGTTCGAGGAAACCCATGTTGAGTCACTGCAGAAAATATTTTTTTACCATAGTCGGCATAAAAGTTCGTATTGCGAAAAAAATTCGTATCTTCAGTAATCTAATAAAATAAATGTGACACTGAGGGCTTAAGAAAAACAAATCGATTGGGTGACAAAATAATTTGTTGGCACAAATAAACTTGCCACCCAATATATTTATAACCGTTGCTTAACTTCGATCTTTATTTTTAATAGAAATCCATCATCTGTGAATTTTTAGACAGTGGAGCCTCATTAGTAGGTTTCCCTAAAAATAGATAGAAAGAGAGGGAAATAAACTTTAGTTCAGATAAAGAAAAAAAAAAACTGGTTACATGAAAATTCAGAAACACATTGCTGTTGACATCATATTTACCATTAAAAAACGTACGTTGATCGTAAGAACCTTTAGTCTGTGTTCTTCTGTCCGTTGTTAATATGTTCTTCTGCTTATCTAGAGCTCAACTAAAAACAACAGTTCCATGTCTAATTAACTAGCCATAATAAGTGCACATCTGTCATATCTCCCGCAGATTACAGGTACAAAGAGACGATTCCCACGCATTAGAGGCACAGTATAATTTGCAACTATCTACGTACATGGTGCGTTATAAAGTAGGTATGTTTGTATAACTAGTCATTTGTGCCATGACCATGTTCTGTGGTTATAAAAACGAAAAGAATTGATTTTCTTAGTAAGTGGGCTTCAATCTATACTATTCTATGATAATTATTAATATTGTAACGCTGAAGAGCTTGCGTGTTTTGTTTTCTTGGTCGCTGGAATTTGTTTGTTAGTCATCCTTGTAGAACTACAGTTAACAGAATCGCAACAAGGTTTAAAATATTTTTCCAGTGTCCCAATTATTGAGAAAGGCTATCCGACAAATAACATCACTCTATGATTAGAAGGAGCGGATTAGTAATGAAATATGTTACAAAAACTAGAAGACGCGTAAACTCGAAAGCTCCGAATTAAAAAAATCCTAACATATATCTTCATTGCCAATAGAAATCGCGCGATACAGCTAGTCGTTAAAGAAATGTACAATATATGAATTGCAGCTCAACTGTTAATCATCATTCGTCATTCATTCATTAAATCGTGTCCAGATTCAGTTTATACCTATTTCCTTTCCACTTTTTGTATTTATTTTACTTAACTAGAAATGTTAAAGACAATGTAAATACCAGGCACTATACACTACTGTAAGTTCTGCCTAATATTTTTTAAGGAACCATAAGAGAACTACAAACATACCATATGACGACAGCACGGAATCAAGTAATTGCTACCCACACAAGCGTAACATCATGAATGAGACCCACACATACACACGTATACATATACGTACAGGCTTGTCATACAACATTTATGGCAATTAGTTAAATAATTACGTGTGAAGATAAATGTGTGAACGTTTCACGCTTCTGAACACAGCCGGTGTGAACCTTATGCGGACATAAAATATGGTTTTATTTTTGTATGTATTTGTTCTAAATATTACCTTTTTAAACGGATCTAAGGGAGGATTATGCCTCATAAGTTACGTGTTTCGGTAAGCGTTTGAAGTAAGCTTAAAGCACAACTTAATTTTTTGTACACAATGAATCCCACAGTAAAAAAAAATCATCATTCAAGTCTCAAATTTATTTAATTCAGTAATCTTAAGAAGCATGAATTCATATAAAGCATAAAATTTTCCCTATATTTACATACTGATTATAAAATCAATAAGTATATTCCTGTCTTAGCTTGAAATCTTTGCTGTCAGAAGATTAAGGTAGAGGTGAGACGTAGGATTAAGGTGGCCAGTTAAAGTTAAAAGGAAAACGGTGTTCGCTTCTTAAAAGCACGAGATTTTCTAAACAGAAGATGAAGTGAAAACAATGATACACGAAAATGAACTTTATGTCTTTTAAAAGAAAAGTCGGAAGTGTCAAAAATGTTCAGATGTTCGGTTATCTAAGTTGCAGTCACAGTGAATGAAATGGATCGTAAAAAGAAGGCAAAATACATAACAAGAAGTCTTGTCTTTATATTTAAGAGGTGAAGGAAACCTTCGTGTGGTAAATTGGAATCTGAAATCCATGCTCAACCCTTCCCCTATTTGGGAAGAGACCTGTGCCCAGAAGTGGGACGTATATTGGCTAGTATTATAAAGACTAAAGATTACGATAAAACCAATTAGAGTAGCGGAATTATTATGGTTACTACTAATTACTCTGTATCTACGCCAGACGTACATATCGAGCCCCTTTGTTTGTTTGTCTGAAACGTGATCAGAAGACAGTTAAAATTTCGACCAATGTGGTACTTCTACTGCCGTTATAACTTAAATTCATTAAAATAAACATAGAGGTTCAAAAAGGATTTGCACGGTTATAAATTTTGCTGTATTTTTCAATCATATTTGTATAAAAACTTCAGCGTTGGCAATACAACTGGCATATGACCGGTTTTTTTTTATTGATGGTCTAGTGAGTCAGCTGTTGGTGTTTTTGGTAGGCATAGGTTGAGGGGATGTGGTCGACAGGTCTTTTGTGTTGCAAGGTGGTTCCAACAGAATCAATTAGTGAAATGAAACATCATCAATCATCAATCAGCCATTGGACGGTTGCCGTTTTTTTTTTATTATAACCTTTTTGACATCCTTTCTTTCAAGTCCAATGTATAAGGGTATACACGCTGATGCTGCTGTCATAGGTTTACCATACCTGTAGTTAAATAAATTACGTTAATTATACCACTCACTTAAAAACTCTTCTTGATAAAGCTAGACAAAAGCTGACAGATATTAATACTTCAGTGTCAATTATGAAAATTCTTTTGGCCATACCATAACATTAAGCCAATTTAATACCGGCAACGTCAACTTTTTGCTGGAGTCTTTATTTTCTATAAATATAGTACGCCCATTACTTTGTAAATGTCCACAATTGTGAATAAATATATATTAAGTGCTTAGGTACGGCGGGTAGCACGCGAACTTCACTGATAAATTATAGAGTCAATAGCAATTGATATCTTTCATAGAATTAAAATATGTATCTAGTGATATTCAATCTCTAATATATGTCTTTCATTAAACTTCACATAAATCTATTAAAAATATATGTTTATTATATTAAAGACAAGATATTATTTAAGGAGATCATTAGATTTTTTTATCTAAAGTTTTAGAGCCAAAAAGAAGTTACGACTAAATTCACTGGTATTAATAAACTGTCAATGTGCTACTTCCTTGACATTTATTTTATTACACAATATCATGCTACCCTTAGTACCAAGATGTAAAGAAAAACCGTCCGTTTATATTTCAAAGTCTCTGGCATTTCATGATCAAACTGTCTGACTGTGAGCACGAAATGCTAAAGAAAATACTTTTTGCAAGACCATCAATATTCGAAAAAGAAAATAAAACTTTTATACTGGAATACATTTTAAATTTTATAGCATTGCAAAGGTCCAGCTGAGCAGGTCATTGAACTTTTACAGTTCATCGACTTAACAACTCATCGCGTTCGAAACCTTAAATAAATACCGTAATAAGTTAATTACGATTCGTCTCTTAAGACATTGTCATCTGGTGATTTATTATTATTGTTGGAACCACACCTTTAGCGTAAGTCATTGTTTTTTTTTATAGTTCGCACCTTGTTTGAATTTGAGGTATACTTGTAGTAGTCGCTGAGAACAATAAAGCATCAAGTAAATAGGTTGTTATGTTTTATTGTTTTTGTTCCTTTGAGTGGGTGTAATGTACAAACAAATTTAAAACATTAATAAGTAATTTATTTATTTTATTTATTTATTTTAATCAATTACAACGGTGAAAACCAATTACAGCAATTAAAAGTAATTGATTTCTATTTGTAATGAAATATTTTTTCTTTTAGCTCAGGTCCTTCTGACAGAACTCGACAAATTATTCATTCAGTACAGCGACATCTATCGCTATATGTTGAAATTAGGCTAAATATTTTGTTAAGTCCTTCAATAATACAAAAGTGTAGATTAAAGAGGCTGAACAACACACAAAAATATTTTATTATTCAGGCACAGGTAATGTGTAATTCAAGGTTGTACATTGGAAATTTACGAAACACTGCTAAGTGGTTACAGTGACATCTAGCGTCGAGTAGTTGAAAATTAGTTTTAAGTTAATTGTATAGATGGCGCTGTTCAATATGAACCAATTTGCGGAATAAAGATAATTTAAAAATCAGCATACAAAAAGTGTTTGTAAAGTATCAAATGTACTGGTATCCTTTTGTTAATTATTTTAATAACAGTAGTCTATCTCCTTGAGAAAACGAAAGAAACTAATTTTATAATAACCCAAGCTACTCGCACCCATTATGGAATAACCATTATAATTCACGTTGTGCAATAATGGCGGTGCGCTATTGTAGGTGACACTGGCACGCTCATAATAATGCCAGCGAAAATGGCAGCCCGCCGGTAAACAACTACCTACGTCCTTAACACGTGCCAGTAACAATAGACAGAGTTTTGCAGCATGATAACAATAGTGCAGAGCACATATAGGTGTCATATTTCATATCTATTTCTTTTATAAGCTTCGACCATGGTGCCTTTGAGATAAAGGCATTTCATCTTGCCTGGCAGTCGTGAACGAAATTACCTTTCGTTTTCTTCCCACTCAATACCTCGGTAACCTAAATAGGTTAGTAGACTGTAGTCATAATATTGTTTTAACAAAAAAAAAACGTAGCACTGATTTCGAATAAAAAAAAATAAACTCAGCCAGATTTCATGATGTTTTTTGAGACACCATGACGGCTAGGTATTTCAGGTTAAATTAAAAATCAGTTTATTCACTCCGAAGCCTTGCGGTAAAAAAAGACACGAATTGAGAACCTCGTCTTTTTGAAGTCGGTTGATAAGGAAGTGTCTGAAATCAATGGAGCCCTTGACTATGCAACGCTCATCAGATTCAGTTGATTTGTACACTGACATTGAACCAGTAACTTGGTTAATTGCAGTCACAGACAATACAGTGCCCTTAGTAGCACTTAGCAATGCACAATGCAAACGTTCCGTTGGATTATTGCCATGTTGACGATCGTAGTCCACAGTAAACCAAATTACACAATTAACGGAGTAACTAATCCAAACTACTTGGGCGCCTGAATGTTTTGGTTCCTGCGTTGTATATCTATTATTATTGCTTATCTACATTAGCATCTATAGGATCTCCACAAAGTACTAAGTTAAGTTCAAGCACACGAGACTAAATGTGGAGGTGGACTATGAGGTATTAAAAAAAACGTAAATGATACAGAGATTCATATCATATTTTCCTCAAGCAATAGTTTTCAAACATCGATTTCGATTTCAAGATTAAAACGACAGGCGCTTTAACTCACAGTAAAACAGTTTTCAGATTCCGGTAATCTTCAAGTCGGTTAAAGCTTTTCCAAGAGTGTTTCATCCCGGTAACTTAAGCCGGTAAAAGTCCCTCCGTCTTCCCCAGGGTAAGACCGCTCTAAATATTTCCCACTTTATTCATTAGTTAAGCTACTCATGTTTTAGCCATTCATTTTTCCTGGCCACATGTTTATTATTCTACATAGTATTTGACCTCTAACAAGGATGAATAAAGGAGGCTATGGCCCAATGATAATTAATTCTTTATATAACATTAGAATAACTAACGAGTTACATCTGTAACATACTTATAACGATCGAAATATCTACATTTTTGATTTTTAACAACTCCCGCTCTCCGTTAATGTAAAGCTTGTGGCGCGAGCGGAGTTAAAAACATTATATCACATTCATAAAGACACCCAAAGAGACACCAAGACCCAGGATAAGCAAGCATGGATTAGACAAACACATGCCGTATGCGGGGATCGAACAGGGAATATCGTGTTGAGGCATGATCCATAACCACTCGTTTATCCGTGCAGTCATCAAATTAAAATATTATCTTACTAAGTTTAAAAACACTAAATCTGTGAACATATACTTCATACCGCTTCATCCTTATAGTCTGGCAAATAAAAGTAAAAATCCTTTCAAAAATTACTTAATTATACAACAACTCTAGGGCTACCCCAAGGGCTTAAATTGGACCCTTGTCTTTTACGCTTGTGTGCACTTTGATACCAACACGCTATAAATAGTCGTCGTGTTAATTACATAAATATCATTAGTAGTGATAAGAAACTTTATTTTCAAGTAAATAGAACGATTCTATTGTTGTATGCGGTGAAGAAATTAAAAATATAATTTCTAGACGACACGCACGCACGCAAGGCTGTTAAAATGTAATTGATTTTCTGAATAAATCAGGAAATAATACTTTTAATGAACAGGTGAAATGATTAGTACTTTGTTATATACGCGGATGTTCGGGTATAAATTTTGTTAGGTAAGTAAAGTGGTTCCTCGCTTGGAATTTACGACTGGTTCTAGTGCTCAGCTCATTCATAACTTTGCGGTTTTCGTTGCAACAAATCAAGCTAACGACATAGTAGTGAATAGCATAATAAAACTACTGTAACGATGCTCCTGTAGACATTAACTAGTGATAAATCTTACATGTGGGTAAGTATTATGATGGCGTCATCATAAGAAGTAATAAGAAAGTAGAAGACAGGGCTTCTAAAACTATCTCTTAAAATTGTGCGGTTGTCAATCAAGACTGTGTAGTGTGCTATTTTTTTAATTGACTAAATCTGGGTGGTTTATGAATACTTGAGGTATGAGGGAATAGCATCTCTGCTACACAATTACCTAACAGGCATATTATATAATTATGATGGAACGGAATCCTGGAACCTAGAACGTTAAATTTCTTTTTTTCATTATCAATCACGGGCAATATGAATTTGATTTGTCAGTTAAATACTTTGAATTAGAGCTCTCGAAATGTAGATACCTTAAGAACCACATATTATCTCGTAACTGTCCATCCAAAAGCATATGCAGGCAGAATAACAGATGGGCTGACAATAAACATTCCTTTACACCTTCCGAAGAGCAGGGAATCAACGCATACGTCGTACGTACATCGACAGGACTTGTTGCATGTGCATTAGTGTGTGACAATAAACCGTTTGGTATACAAAGGGTGATCTATCACGACGATGACAGGAGTGGTTGGCTGAATTGTCTTTTATGTCACTTAGGCAGATTAGATATTTGTTGAGTTATGGTTTCAAATAATTAATGTTTCACATACACTTCTCCATTGGACTAATATAGTATGGTGAAGCAGTTTAAGCCTCTCTTGAGGAGAACTGCGGTAGACCATAAAACGGAACTAATTTAGTAAAAATTAAATGAAGGAAAATATGGATATGACAGCTCAATTTTTCAGAAGCGTGAAAGGTTTCAAAAGGTGCTAATTACGAAAGTGCAATGTTTACAATGTCACCGGTTTTATTTATTTAACCTAACCCTTTTATGGAAACCAGGCCAGATATTCCTATTAACGATATTAAGTGTCTGTTGACTGTTTGTGTCGAGTGTCTATTTTTTTTAATTATGCATATGAAGGACTAAAAAATTACTTTTAATACCCATTCATCATCCCTACATACCTTCGTTCAAACTAACTGTAACACACATATTTATAATCAAGTATAATACGCCACTCTCATTAAGTTTATTGTTGTGGCGCTCCCAGCAGTGTGAGCTTGCGGTTGACGTTAATAGTACTTACGCGCTTTCCATACGCATTTGAGCGACGAAATCTATTAACAGACTAGTAGAATGCCTATGTAATTAATAACACGTATATTATGACGTCATTAGTTAAATTAATGTTGGAATTCTCCTTTGATTGTTTAAGTTTCGTCACTTTCAAAGTTTTGGTGATTTGGGAATTTGAATATTAAAGGGAAATCATGTTATGTTATGTTATGTTATGTACGAGTATATAGGTACATATCTATTCCAATAACTTTAAAGAAATCAGATATTCTAGAGACTGGAAGCCAACTCCAAAACAGCTTGAGGTAAAGTTAGGCAGAAGAAATTTTATAAGAAACATTAATTTTGCGGCTTTATTTATGGATTTGATTACACATAGGTTTGATGATAAAACATTACCCTCCTTCTTTGGCAGTCGGGTAAAAACAAGCAAAGTGCGAATCTTAAGGAAACCTAGTTTCCGAATTTTGGTATCTAGATCTCGTGGTGATCAATTCTCAAACGTTCCCTCTAGGGGAAAAGTCCTGTGCCTAGCATTGAGACTTATATAGGCTGATACAATATAATTTACCGATATCGATAAAATAATTCACCCAATCGTCAGTTCATAGTTCATTTCATAGGGACAATGATAGTTATAAATGATTTATGGGTCCATTTTATCTATCACTAGTGGCCAATATCTCTTTGTATATAAACTTGTCACTTTTACATATTTACACAATCTCAAGAACGTGACTGCCCTACTATTTAAGCGGAATAAAAAACAAATTATTTAAGTGAAAATGTTGATTATTTGTGACGAAAGCAACCAAGACACGTTCATTGTCTGATTTGCAACACTATATCTACGTGGTTATATTTAGAACGGCAATTTATACTGATTTCTATACGTTTGGTTTGATTCTGTGCAAGGTAAGCATAGCGATACCCTACACTTCGCGTTTAAATAACTAGATCGCAAAAAAAATGTATTTAATTTAATCTTAACAATGATAAAACTACAGAACCGATTTTATAGTATTATTAATTTTCACTTAATTGTTGGGTAGCTGTAAAAGTATCAAGCGAATTTTTACCTTTAAACCAGAACTTACTGGTACCTATGTACATAGGTATAGCTGTTTTTGGAATTGCATGGAACTTGGATTTTTTAAAGCCTTTATTTTAATGACGTCACTGGAGCCTAGAACCCTGGTCTAAATTTTAATTGCATGTAGTGTAATCTATTGAAGCAATGACAAAAAAAAACCGAAATGTTTGAAGATACACAAATACATACTACTAATATTAAAGCAATAAAATACATACGGACCGTGTCTAGTCTGAGTAGATGTATAGTATAAAACAACAATTTACTCAATAAAGCGGCTGGATTGAGCAGTTTATGCGCATCATTAGATTTGTTGAAACATCGGGTATCTTCCCACGAGGTTAATTAATCTGTAATTGCCCCTGCCCACGTGCGTATTCCTGGCTTCGCACCAGAATGATAAAATATTTAGTTTTGTGGTTAATATGTTGAAGCAATATTATGTTTATATTTGTATCGGGTTCTAGGTCGTGAGTAGGTAACTGTGGAAGCCTGCTGACGACAGATCGTCCGCTGATAAGCGACTGCCAAGTGAAATAAGAGGACCACACTAACATACATTAGTATTCACCACTCTAGCACTCTAGAGAGTGGTAAATGTAGAAATTATACGAACACATGAGATTTCGGTGAAACGCAGTACACTGATTTATTAAGCAATCGTTTTACGCGAGAGTCCGCGAGACTTTATTAATAGTAATCACCAAGAGAAACCAGGAAATGATTATTTTAATTTTAAAGCCTAAGCGACTATAACACATTAGAATAATATGTCAAGTATATATTAAGTAGGTACATATTTTTACGAGATAATACAAAGATATAAGACAAAACAAACAGTTTGACGTGACATTATTTCGCAATACTCTTGTTATCAGCTAACATGTGCGGTGTTTATTTTTACGCGTATGTATCTAATAAATCTAGCAAATATGCGGTATAATAACAAAATAATGTGTTTATCTTGCAAGGTTCAGATAATATGTAATCACAACTAATGTACGCAAAAGGTGTTTGGTACTTATGATTAGTATGGATCAAAAATAGTATCGGAAATGTTTGCGCTTGCTAGATAGACGTGTCCAGTAGTAAATGTATTTTTGATTAGCTCGCTAGAAACCTGTCGCCTAAGTAATCACACGATCGAAGTATAGCTAGTGTCGCCATTAAACGTTGATCCATAATTAAGTGAGCAAAGAACGGCTCGTAAGTTCATTTTGTAAATCCGATTGCCATCGAGGCACAATAGGCCCGATTGTCGGCAGTACTAGAGCTATTGACCTATTTATTAGTGCACGATCGCTCGCCGTCACCGAATTGCTTATGCATGCGTGTCTACGTGACTCCGACTGCAGCCTCACTGCATATCTAATGACGAAATAATACACATTTAAAGGTACTTCGAGTACTTTTATTCGAGCTGATAGGCGTAATAAAGTTCACTTACAACGCTGTAATTAAATGTAATGTTAATCTCTTAACCTCTAACAGCTGTATTATTTTTCAACTTTACTGATTGAGAAAAAGGTGGACGAGTAATATGACTCGGGATATACGCAACAAGTAAGACAAAAGAGATTGTTGATGATCAGTAGGGAAGAACGCAAGAGCAAAAAACGGCGCTAACTTAAATGGCCGCCTGAAAACTATTGAGTTTGATATTTTGAAATGCTACCTTACCCATTTATCCTCATTTCCTTCGTTATATTTGAAGTGTAGGCCCACTCGGCGAGACTGACAGTGTTCCTCCTCTTTCCCGTGGCCTTGTCTAGTTGGAAGACATATTCGCGGCCCTCATGCTCGAGCGCTTCCAAGTCGGGATCGCGGCCCTGCGTGGCGACCACGAACACCGCGACTATTGCCGCCACCAGCAAGGCTCCGCCGCCGATTTTAAGCATGGTCTGGAAAAATATAAAGTTTGACATACAGTATCTGTAAATATTTATCTACTAGGAAAAGGTATATTTGCGCATGGAGAAGGATTTAGCAGTAATGAGAAGGCTTGCTTACTATGTATTTTTTCCATATTGAAAAAGATTGTATGTATGTTGGTAGAGTTTGTAGAGCATAAGGCCTTTAAAAAAAGGGCAAACACACGCAAAAATAAATTTACTCGTAATAGTCTTAAAATGAATCAATTTGTTGTAAATACCTTTACATACAATTCAGTTAGATTTTCGTGTGACGTCTTTGAGTGCCGTAACTCAAATAACGTATTTTTACCGTTACAAATCAAGTACAGTGTTCTGTACCGTTCCGCAAATAGTATCTAGATATATAATGGACGTCTAGGCTAGGTACTCTAGGTACCTAGAGCTATAAGATCTTAACAAAGCATCAAGTGAAAGGGAGATGGCGCTATGGTGTGGCCTAGTGGCGTCTCACTCGCACAATAGCTACTGAGTATTTTTGACAGAGCTCTAGAAGTCTAGACTATGACTAGAGTATTTTTCTTGAACACAAGTGCAGTTCGATTATAACTCGACAAACCAATACGCTTAAATCATTTACGTCAGACTTTAACCACAAATTCAAAGTTATCGGTAAACTTCGTTTTGTGAAAGATATAAAAATAAATAATATACTTAATAGTAATGGTTAATGGTTAGTCACCTTATAAATAGTTCAATAACGGTTCATTCAGATGATGTAATACATGATGAAAATGAGCAATTACATTTCATTATTTTAATCAGTAAATCTTATGTTTTGAATAGAACTGAGTGAACTTATCTAAGCTTTAACATTCGACGATTTAATATTCCGTTTAGAAAATTAAACTTCTTTTGACAGCTTATAATGATTTATTACTCACACCTTTATATCTTGTTGGATACACTTTTGAGTTGATTATCCCTAGATTTTACTTAAAAAATTGTAAAATGTCAATAAAACCTGGTTATTTTTTTTAACGATGTCGTTTAAAACTATGCATTAGGTATGCTTAAAGAATTATAAGCCACTTTTAATAATAATTTTAAACATACAGAAACCCTACGATCAGACAGTGTGGAATCATAACCGGTTAAAATATTTTGATAAATTATTCAAACTTACCAAAAACTTTCGTAAATAAAATAGCCGTATTTGTAGAAAGTATATTAACAATATTTATGTCGCCCCACGCCTTAAACTAGTAATAAATCTACATGTATAAATAACAGACAAAAGGTTCGCAAAAAATCTGACATTCAATAAACTGTCAAAACGTCTAACAGCTTAAATAAGCAATGTTTTTTTAATAGAGCTATCACTTAAAACCTTAGGAATTATTGTGTAGAATGACTACAATTTTAATTATTTCAAATCGATTAGCAATCGAATGATTAGAACGTAACTACCCCATAAAAAACTAAACGGTTAGTTGCACTTGATTGCGACTATACTCGTGTGTGTGAACTTTGCGAAAATAACAAAAGATTCAAACAATACCCTGAAATAAAACAAAAAAGTTTTGCAATTTGAGATCTATCAAAAATTTAAAACTTTAAAATTTGATCTTGTTTACTTGGTATCAGTCGATACGTTAGTACCATCATATTTACACACTCTTCTAATGACTACAAATCATTGATAACAGTGAAAGTATATTGAACAATCACAAGAGAGTTGTAAGAATTACAACAGTATTACATACTTGCTGGTTGCATTCATCGGTAATTCTTCAACACCTAAACGACAACAGGCCACTTAACCCACAAAAACCGCAGGAAATTCCCATACATAAAGATGTTGCAAATTATGTACAATCGACCACACATTATGTTACTCTTTGACATTGAAAAAAACTTTATTTCAATCACTTAAGGTTGATTTTTCTAATCCCTTTTTAATGCTATGCTGCCCACCGTTCCACAGGCATAATACAGAACAAGAAATCTATCATATTCTTTCGTAATTACATAATTAGAAATTTAGAATAATATATAATATTTTTTCTAATCCAAAGTAATTTAATAAAATTTGCCATGGCAATCTTGTTCGAAAAAGGACAAAAGCTATTTTTCCAGCAATATCAAATGTGAACAAAAGTGGAACTCTGAGCGACAGATAGAGTTCATTTATATTTTAACAAAAACCTTATTTGTTAGACTTCTTCATCTTTATTTGAACCTTCACACTGATGTCCTCTGTACATATACTATGACCGTCGGCTTCGCCATGCCAAGCCAGTGATGTGCGACGAACCGAAACACTCAAGGACTCTGTCATCTTTAGAGCCAGCATTGTCTTTGGGGCTGAGCGTGCATAATTCGGTTTTCGTACATATTGTGTGGTTCTATGTCTATAGAAATTAAGATTCATGAGTTACTGGGTGTGGAAAGAGAAAATACTTTGTGTTTTATTTAATTAAGATATATCCCATTACTACATACAAGGGATTTGAGTCCGAGTTTTGGCTCCTGACGTCAAGATTTGGCACAAAATAAAAAAGTATATTTTCCATTACTATTTTTAAGAGCTTTTCGTAATTTTATGTTTGGGAAGTAATATTTTAATTAACTTTACAGAATCTTGTGTCTATTCTCGTAGCGCATAGCGAGTAATGTCGAAGGCATCCTGACATTTTTTTTTAAAGCGTGCAACAATATATTTAGTTGCATTAAAATTCTCATGAGGTGGATTGGAAAGACAATCTAGATTAGATTGTCGTGGCAGATTCGAAAATTAGTTCTATAAGCACAATGCGCATCACAAATTAGCTGAATTTACGAATAACAAAGTGCAGTATATATGGTCACAATACTGTTTAACTGTATACCACCAAGCCACGCTAGATAATGCCTATTATGTAAATCTGTATTACGTACTCAAAGTACCGCCAGTAACAGAAGTCAGTGAACAAAACTAATACAAAATAAAAAGAACGATTTCCGCAGTAAGTTATATTTGTTTCAAAACCATACAAGACACAAGCACAAAGACACCCCAGACGCAGATCGTTCGTGGATCAAACAAATGCTCATCGTAGTGGGCATCAAACTCACGACACGCGTGCAGGTGTATTTTGCGTGGCGACCTGTTCCATTCGGCAAAGCTTGAAGTCTACCTTGTAACCTTATAGCACCATTCATTTAATTTTATTGCATTTACTTGTTTCGATACTCTAATTATGTTATCCGACGTCTGTTGCTGACCATACCCTATGGTTGACTGGTAATGAATGCCTTACCTACAATATTTGTGTATAAACAGTATAAGTATATAAGAATAATGATAAACTTTTGAAAAATTTGCTCTTTGAAAGTATACGTTAGTCCCTTTGGTACGGGATTTTAAAACTGGTATGGAGCCAGGGTCGCTGACACAGCGCCATATCTTGCATAATTTCTAAATAAAAAGCTAACGGAATGAATTGAGATGCGAAGGCAACGTCCTTAGATTGGATCGCGAACTGCAAGATTCTTGCATTGATTATACGCTTGAACAATTACAATGCGATGTCGAATGGATTTATAAATAATAGTTATAAACGCCATGATTTTAAACATATACTATTTTTTTTCTTAAACGTAACATAACATTTAATTATATATATTGGGCAGATTTGAGATACAAAAAAATATTCGAACACTAAAATGTTATTAAATTATTATTTTATCTATTCATGGGACATCGTCCTTATTATGTCTTTGGAGTTACTTAGACATTCATACCATAATACTAGATGTAAAATGCCTAAGAAAATCCTTTTAATGTAGACAGTGTTATGATAATTATGTGCTACGCCGGATGCCAAATGTGTATCATTTTTGGCGAAAGACAAGCAATTGTGTTGTTAATAAAAAAATAACAAAGAAAATACTCTTCGTGGCAGACCCTTAAGTCCGGAAAATGAAGGGAGTAAAAATCACATAGAATTAGTCCGACCTACACTTTAAATAAAAGTTCGTGTGTAATAATCCAAATTAAAACAGACTATTTCTTTAACAAAGTCGGGCATCGTTATATTAGCCATTGGACATATCGTAGCATATGGTTACGTAGCGTATGGTGGCGTCCTTAATTAAAGTTATATACAACACTCAAATGTTTCAAGTTACTTACTTATCTTAAATTGTATTCTAAATACTTTATATTTTATAATAAACCCTGTGCTAGAAGTAAATTATAATCCAAATAATATAGTCTGTTAAGAGTTCAATTGTGGACCACTGGGATTTGTAACTGAAGAACAACTAATTTAATCCACGTGTTATTAATTTTATACCTACTTATCTAATACCTACACATTTCTATTCACATTCCTATGTAATTGCGACTTTTTAATATACATATTGTCAACAGACACACATCTGTTTTGATTTTTATGTTGAGAACAGACATCTGTTTTTCAAATTGTATTTTCATTGATATCAATTTATGGATATAAGTACACACGTACCGTTTGTTTTGGGGACCTAAAATGTAATTTGACAACATATTAAAATGTTGACATTTTCGTATCAAAATTTTATTTCATGTCCTCAAGTTAATGTTTGAATCAACGGTTCTATACTAAAATTGAACTAAACTAAAATTTAATGGGTGCGACTTAAGATTCGATTCACACGCTTTTACAGCAAAAATTCTTTAAAACAAACTGAATAAAAGAATTCTACTTCAATGCATGCATCCCTAGAACTCGTCTCAGAACCTGCTTTGAAGACCGGTAATGCAAAAATAGCCACGACTATTTTGTATGCGATCTATTAATATAAGAGTATTTAAGGAAGATTGGGATTAAAATCGATCCGTGACGATCGAATCGATACTTTTTGATTAGGGTTTCTTCTTTTTGTTTGAAATTTTGATAGCTGGATAAACTTTCTTTTTTTTTCATAGTAACAGCATTTTTTGTCAGTATCCCTTAAATTATCAACGATAGTTAAAACAATAAATGCCATATAAAAATTATACTTATTAAAATGACGTAAGTATTTAATTTTTGAAAATTATGACACAAAATCAATCCAATTTTTCCTAACGAGCACTAAATTGGGTATTAAAGTATTATGTATGTTGTACGTATGTCTTAAGAATTCAGTTCAACAATACCACTAGATTAAAACAAAAATTGTCACATAAGGAAAAAAAATATGGTTTCCCCCGAAATTCGGTTAACCGGTATCTATGCCAAAGTTGGTGATGAAAAGCACGTTTGTACATCAAATTCGTATCTCTTTAATAAATTAATTTAAATAATTACATAGCCTGCTTTTTTAATTGAATTTAATAAGGCTGCCATTGTAGGTTTGTTTCTAAATTAAACTAATATTACTTAATTGCACGTTAAACTATGCGTTAGCCAATTTCCGGTAAAATTAAATTCTAATATCATAAAAAATATCTCTTAATATATTTGTATGTTTTCCCACAATCTTATTATTGAATGGATTATCGAATTATTTATAATCGACTTGTAAACTATCCAACATACGCCCATATAGCACAATTATAATAACCGTGTCTTTATTGAAATTAAAAACGTAAAACAATGAACGAATATCAACAAAGCGTAGCTAATATATAATACCAATAACATTATAATAAAACCTATAGGTAAATAAATTTATGTAAAAAAAAAATACTCAATAACATACCTCCTTTTATTTTCCGAATTAATTTAAAGAGTCGACATTTAAAAAATCCGCGTGTCGGTAATTAATTTTGAATTAACGTTTGTTGTTGGTGAATTTGAAAAAGGAACGGCCAGTCGCGGCGTCTGACCGGCCGATGACTGAGCTCGGCGCTTGCGCAGCCTCGCTATCCACCCACACATGCGCAATACGATAAAGGGTATCGGATTCGGCCATAGATTTTATTAAGTGTCATTGATTGGAGATGTGATTCTGCTTACAGTTACGGTTGTCGTGTTTTAATTTTCTAAATCGCTCCGATATTGTGATTAATGTAGTGCGTTTTAGCAATTAACTTCGCTTGTCTCTGAGTCTAATTATTGCAGCGAATATTAGCCTGTATACATAACCATTTTTTTTTTATAATTAATTGAAGAATTCATAGGTTTTTATAAAACTCTTTTTTCCTTTTGAATGTTTTGATTTACATACGAGTAGTTAACTTTCACCTGTAGCTGAAACAACTACTCTAGACAATTTTAATTAAATATAATTAATATTTATGAAATATCCTCCAATCCGACATCTTTATGTCCAAATCTACCAAGTTCCAAGTCTGTATTTTCATTCTTTGACTCATATTTACTTGTGTGCTACAAGACAACTTGCAAGCTTGACTGTCATCGACTGTACTGTCTCATGCAAAAGTGTTTAAAGAATTTTCGAAATTTCAGCTCTCAATGTTCTCTGAGTTATGATCACACTATCCTGTTCATACCTTAAGTGTCCAGGGTATTTTTAATTAATGTCATTTTCTTTTTTTTTGTATATTTTTTTTTACCCTCTTTGACATCTTTTTTTTGTTTTATAATCTTTGACATGTTACTTATTTACAGTGTCGTGAAATCGTGACAAGACAGCTTGCAAGAATTGCAAGCATCGTTGTCACTGTTTGTACAGTCAGTTACAAACTTATTGATACTAATATCTCGAGAAAAATACAGAAACGACTAATTGAATTAGAAAAAGACAGTAATTTAATACCTACTCAGTTTAATATTTTATCCAAAAACATCAAACAACCGTCTGAAACGAAAATATTATATGTAAACGAAGATTGTTTGCATAAACGAGACCAATTTTTAAACACGGATCGATACGAGTATCATAATTAAAGATGTCTGTTAAATGGTTTGGATTGCGAATAATTTGCTGTGATCGCTAATAAATTGCATGACAGTAAATAGGGCACGTGTCGTTTATCCACACGCTATACTGAGTCATTCAATGTATGCTTTGCTTAGTTTGGTTTGCACCTAAGCAAACATGCGCTTCCTATAACGTAATTAATATGTTAATTACGTAATTTGAATTGAGAACCAAAAATATTTTGGCTTTTTCTTGTTTTCTTCAATATGATAAAAATTAAGAAATTTTTATAAATAAAAAAATATAGATCAGCGGATTTATTTATCAAATTAATTATTACTCAAGTACTCATATGAACTACATAAAAAATATGTGTCATAAAATCGCTAAATGACCAAAAATTCTTGAACTAAAACTCAAACCACTTCTGTCACCACCAGTCCACCGCTAAGCACGTTCGCGCGGTTTACCGTTGACTCATCACAGGTTACATATATTATACAAAGCTAGTTGACAACGGTACTTAGCGTTCGAACCAACTAAAATGCTTCGAGATGCAATTATTTTGAAGTTGATATAGGTACCGGATTACAATGGCGTTATGGCACGTTTCCATTTTGTAAATTTAATGAAAAATTACCATAGATTTAGGTATAGTGATCACCATGAATTGAACTCGATTTGATGTCTATTGACAGCAATGAAGAAGGTTCCTCGCTAATAAAAAACGTATTTGCAAAATTATCAATAAAACTTTGTACAAATACTGACCAATATTCGGCAACGGTGGGTACACGATAACGGCACATTTGTAACCGGTACCTCATTCTCGTATGTATTCAGGCAAGACCGAATAAGTAAATAATATTAATTTAATGCAAATAATTGAGAAAATTAATTTAATTACACGTGATCCAAAGGCAGTCCACAACCGTTCGAGACAAAATATTTTATGGATTTCGATACGCACAAACCTTTACGTGTCACTAAGTGTGTGCCTCAAGCTTATATCAAAATTCCTTTAGTTTTTAATTTCGGCACTAGATTGGCATAACAGAAAATATAATATTTGAGAATTCGGAGGTTACCTCGTCAATTTTGTTTATAACAAAACAACAACATGATAATAAAAAACTAAATTAGGTACTAAAGGAGGTTTTGGTTCAATTGACACTATTGTTGTTCCCATTGTTCAGTTAATAACTTAAAAAGTAAAAACATTTCAGGTCTAGGTTATTTTCTAGGTCTTAGAAATCTGTATTAAAATACTTCAGTTACACTAAAAAATAAATATAAAATTAATAACAATGTAAATAACCGATTTAATTCGTCGTTCCACATCACAAAAATGATTTGAAATATAATCTGTAACTTATTTGCTGGCTACTGAAGTTATACTTCATGTGAGAAAAGACTGTGATTAGTTCGTGGCTAGACTACAACTACACAATTTTATCTATCAAAGGTTAAGCTACGTTTGTTACGGACGGGTCGTTGATGGGTGATCATCTTTGTCATTACTACTTCCTCCATTTTTCGGATGACACGTTATTCTTTAACAGTCGTTACTGGTAGTTAGAAGATTGAAACTTTGACAACCATTCTTGCTAACGGGTATCCTATTACCCAGGTAACTGGGTTGAAGAGGTCAGATGGGCAATCGCTCCAAGTAAAACACTAGCTACATCCGGTTAGACTGGTAGCATATGTTGGTATTGTTGGTAGCAACATGGTTGGGACTATTATATTTGTAGCCACAACATGCCAAGACATATCCCATATAAATCAATTTTCAGACAATTCTTTGAGCTCAAAAAGCCGTAGAAAACGATACAGTCATAACCGGAATAACCTAATCACAATAAGACTTATGGAACTAACATTAATTTAATTGCAATCACAGCGCGGAAACTATTAAAGAACTTAATAACATGTTATTAAATATTTGTCTGCAACTTTTTTTTTTAATTCGCAATAGAATATTTTCTTGGAATTCAGTAATGGACGACAAGAAATAATAATGTTACGTGACATTTTAATTATAATGTCACGTTAGGATAAGTCGTTGAAATTTTAATTACCTAGTTATGCTGCAAAAAAAATATATTTTAAAGCTGTGTGCATAATATTTTGAGATACGCAATGCTTTGAAATGCCATAAATTAAAAATTACTCTCAGATATGATAATTACAGAGAAACCCAGTACCTTGTATTATTAACAGATTATGAGATCTTAAAAGATGTTGCAGATTGTTCTGCTAATTAGGTATATCTGTTTTAAACTTGACACATATTGTGTCACTTCAAGCAGTAAAGTTGACTTTATTGCGATACTAGCTGTTGCTATGCTTGATATTGATGTCAGTTATAACTGCAAAAGCATTACCCTCCTTTAAAACAATCAATTAAAATGCACCTTATGTACTAAAGACGTCAACTACCTCCATACCCAATTTCATTGAAATCCGTCCAGCCGTTTGAGCGTTTGACAGTTCAGCCTTTCATTTACGTATTACTTAAAAAATATTCGACGTAAAATATACAGTATTATACGGAACGTAAGTAATAAATGTTACATATTATGTTTCCTTATTTTCTTCGCATATTTTGAACAGATTCATTTTTATGAAGCTCATAAAACGCATACATGCTTACTAACAATTTATCACCATGGACATAATAATGAAAAAATACAAGAAATTAATGTAACAAAGAATACCTACATAAATCTACCAGATACGTTTACATAACATAATTATGAAATTCTTGTTTACAAAATAAAATGAAAACAAAAGACGTATTTTAAAAGTATGTCAAATGAGTCATACTTAGATTTACTTTCAACACTTTC
>NW_020799725.1:0-25273 GCF_003590095.1 Trichoplusia ni
GCAACGACACTCCTCGAGAGCACCGAGAGTCTCCAGGACACGCGACGCTTCGATGAGACAGTTAGTTCTACTTTAACATTTAGATTTTTGTGCATTATGGACTCCGTGTCAGATAAGGGGGTGGGTTCGTTTTCATTGAAATGGCACATGCAATGGACTGTCTGCGACACCACACTATAAGGTACAGCCAGTATGAGTCGCTAATAGGGAAAGGTATAAAATATGCAACATGATGACTATTATATGCTCGACAGTGTAAAGAGCAACAAGTGTGAACTTTATCTTCGGTTGGTTTCACGTGCTGTGCTTAACCTGTTCGCGTGTAAGGTATCGTGTGAAGCTGTGTACGAGAGCCGCGAGCGCGGTTCGCGGCGCGCGACCGCCGTGATCGGGAAATGCAAGTGATTCGGAAACAAGCTAGAGTCTAGAGTCATGCGGTGAGTCCAGTGTACACTGACGGGGAGACATGCAGCAAGCTGGTGTGGTGGGTGTGTCTGTGTGTGTGGCGCGAGCGGAGCCAGCTATGGGAGGGTGTGACAGCCCGAGTGACGCCGCTCCGCGCACCGATGCGTGGCCATCGGGTGGCGGCTCTGACGACGCATGTTCGGCACTCGTATCGAATGCACGGAAAGGCTCACTCGAAGCGGGAACTGTGTGGGATAGGAACGGATCGAGTGATTTGCATCCCATATCACCTGGCTGTTAAAATTTTATACCTTTCCGTGTCGAGCGAGGAAGGCCGAACGAGCTAAGTGGACCGGCCGAGGATAATCTGGAGCATTCGTGATCACGCACGTCGACATACTGCTACTCCATATACTTAAAGGTCATCACCATCGCAATAGAAAGTAAACTTGCAACATGTCAGAGCTACGGAGCGAGCCGGGGGCGGGGAGCGGGCGTCGGCAACGAGCGCACGCTCTTCGCCACTACTCTAGCGTCGTCGTTACAGTCAATATGTAAAAGTGAGTATAACATACCACATGGACAGAAAAGTAATATAATTACACGACGAATTACGTTCGAGCCAACAAGCTATTGCATGGACATCGGCCGGGGCGGCGGGCCCTACGGCTACGGCCCGCGCGCGCGGCGCCAAGCAGCGTACAGCGGGGCGTCACCTTGAAGCCGTCATACGTCCAGCTGCCTAACTTAAGCACACAGGTTTGCACGTCGTAAGGAAAGAACTCGACGTCGATCGAGCACGAGGACTTATAGACGGCGGGCGGCTGCCACACCACCATGCCGTTGTAGTAGACGGTGGCCTTGGTCATCAGCGTCACCTCGTAGTTGCCGTCGGCGCTGCGGACAAACAGAGCGGTCAGCGAGAGCAGTGACGGAGCTCCACGCAATTACCTTGAATCCGTCGTACGTCCAGCTACCGAACTTAAGAACGCATGTTTGCTCGTCGAAAGGAAAATATTCCACGTCTATTTCGCAGGAAGACTTGTAAATGGCAGGTGGTTTCCATTCCACCAGCCCCTGATGGTAGATGGTCGCCTTGGTCGCCAACGTTACCTCGAAGTTGCCGTCGGCACTGTAATGTGAACGCACGTTTACAAGCCGTCACGCGGCCCTACCGGTCTGTAGTGTCCGATACCCTCAGGTGCGTCTGTACAAGTATGTTGTGTGTGCGATGTGCTCAACTTTGTGTTGCTTACATTTTAATAAAGTTAACTACAACCAATATTGAGTTAAGTATGCTATTTATTTGGATACGGGTAGGTACGCTTGGACTCGGTTTGTTTTAACAGCTGCGATACCGTACAATGGCGACCGAAACTATGAAAAACACAGATTTTTAATACAAAGTTTTTATAGTTATTATAGCTATGTTTAAAGTTGTTAGTCGCTGAAAGAAAATATATTAAATACATAATTATGGGGACTTCACTTCTACTAGGTCACATTTACTACGGATCTTCTGATTTAAATTTTCCCTCTACTTACTTGCTTGCCTTGCTCAAATCTAATATCTGACGACAAGTGTTTACTCGTTATATGTTTAACGACGTACCAAAATCTCTTAAGAGACATCATTAAGAGCTAAAATTACACAAGTTCAAGTTATATTCTGTTTAAATTTGATTTTACGTAACACAATACGACACAACATTTAACATGCATTAACAGCAAAAGGTATATAATTTATATTTGCTTTATAATTTTAATTTAAATGCGAATGAAACGACTAAGACATTTAATTAAAGAATGGTAAAAACGTGACAACATAAATATGAATCTCAAAAGGGATGTGCGCAATTCGGTAGCAAGGGGTTAACAAATCTCTGCGAGGGCAATACATAGCGATTCATTCAAAAGGTCTTTATTGAATGCTGGTCCAGGTACAGGCAGGGGGTAAAAATGTGCACATTAAAGGGGCGAGGCGGGCCCAGGCTGAGGGAAGGGACAGGAAATGAGTAACGATTGCTGTCCCGGCCATTTATCAAAGTCCGATGCCTCAAGGTGGCGGGCGGGACAAAATGAATGCCGTCTGTGATACAAAACTGAACGGGACTGATGGAAACACTCGAAAATGTTTAATGCTGCTCCCGTTATCATCAATATTGAATTTCGAAAACATTTTAGATATTATATTACAATTACTAAACAATTTCACTGAGATATCGTATGACATTAATTTTATTCAGTCTTGTCTAAGATAACAAATGATCTGTTTTAACTAACTACGCTTGGATGAAACTCTGTGAATGACTATCCCAAGCCTTTGTCTAAGTAAATAGAACTAAAACAATAGAACGAGATAATGATGAATTATTATACTTTATAGAATTAATAAACCAACTATGTATTGAGAAAATAATTTTAAATTTTGCTATCGAGAAGTGAGTTGTTCAAAATGAATGGAAGTCGCTCTCAGACGCGTTTTATTTCTTTTTTAGATACTTGCAAGGATTCCTCTAGGGAACGTACAAGGCACGTAATTGGAAAATATTACCATGAATTTCTATATAATATGTGGGACGAATTTATATTACATTTAATTTTTATAGAGTTTCAGAAAGCGCATTTTACTGCGTACTAAAATTATCTTTGTCCGTGTTACTGGAAAATTGTGGCGTTTCGTAAAACTACTAGATGCTATCTTTATTGTTATCGTCATTATTTCTCGTTCAATATTGTTTTTAATACTCTGAACATAAGGTAAAATTATAACAACATTTTATAAAACACTGAAATAATTTTCTTCTTCGTTCAATTTAGATTCTTTAATATTCTATTTAAAACGAAACTCTAAATTTCTAATACAAACAATGTATAATACCAGCACATTTTCTAAACTGTACAACACGTTACGAATAAAAAGTACGAAATTAAATTACAGACTGTAAGAAAGCTAAACGGTTTTTATGAGCGTTTCAATTATTCAGTATTAGTGATAAATACAGCAGGCATTACGGGAAGGGAGAGGGAACGAGCAATCTCTGCGAGACTACTACGAGGAGCTGAAGCAGGACAGTAGGAACTGTGGAAGCGAGACAACGCTACGCGACGTTTACTGTCACCATCTCGCTCTTTCAACGACTAAGTCTTCGTTTTTAAGCTCACGGTACAGCCACAGAGCCTTCGTCAATTAGGCCGGCTACAAAGTAGGACTCACTGCTTATTGGTTTTTGTACAATGCTATGTTTTTGTGAGCCTTATCTCTAAGACGGTACTCTAAATAAAACACGATTAATTTGCAGGCTTTGTTTGTATCTAAATAGACGGATTTAGGCCTATCTTTGCTGCGTAAGACAGAAACTGACATTTAAGTAGGGACGTTAAGCTTTGTATATTATGTGTAGTGTTTACGTATGGAGGGTAGTTTTTGCTACACAGCAGAGTTTAGAGGGCTTTTGTACAAATATGTGAGTAGTTAGCAGAGGAAACTTGGTTTATTATATCACGCAAACCCCGCGAAACATTTTCCCTAATATGTTATATCTGGGTATGTGAGGATGTTTGTGTGGGGTAAATGGTGTTGGTGTCAAAACATAAGGGCATTAGCATAAAATAAGTGTAAATGGAATGTTTTTTTTGTATTAATTTGGTATATTTTTAGAGTGGTGAAGCAGCGGTTCGTGGCACGTGACGAGCTCTCCGTTTCTTTGTGGAACACGAGTCTTATGCGGACAGTTGTGCAAATGTAGACGGAGATGTAGTAACAACTAGGCGATATGCAGATCTTTTGTTTGAAAACATTGACCTAATTAAAATAATGAGATGTAAGAGTAATATTTGTTTTTCAGATAAATATGCAAATATTTTTTGTTGAATTCTTAAGATAATAAATTCTTCTCCTTTTCAATAATATTGTTTTTATTATTTACGTAAGTGCTGGATGGCGTAGATGTAAAAATAAAATTATTCGACAGTTACACGTAGGTTTAACACCTCACTTTAAAATACGATACATGTTAAAGTTCAACAACATTTGAAAAGCCTCATTAATTAGTACCGGTAACCAAATGTTGGTGGTTTTATTGAAATGTCTTTCATTACACGAAGGCTCACCTTTTACTCACTTATGATTTCCTTAATGAGAGAAATTCACGTCATTAACTGAAAAAGGTTTTATTCTATTATTTATCATTCAGTAATGTGTCACTTTGTTTCGCAAAGGAGGTTTTTGCTACATAACGGCCTTTATTTTGCCACACAAAATTGGTTTCTTTATGACAAAGAGATACAAAGAACCGGCTGTATATAAAACCTTCTTTTAATTGTTATTATCACGAGCCTAGGGACTACTATTTTTTTGTTAGGATAGTCAGCATTTTTTTATAACAAAAAAGCTCTGAAAAGTACTGAACACTTTTTCAGGCAAAATAAATGTGGGTTACATTCTTTGGCAATAAATTTTCAATAACCTTAAGACTATTTTCTTTTGATCATGTCAAATCATTTCAGTACTTGGAATTATTTACGCTTTCTAATGCTTTACCAAAACATGATAAGATTTTCAGAAAACAGGACCAAAAAGATCCTATTACAAATAATTCAGCATTTCAGCTTTCTCTACTAGTAAAATAATCTGGTAAGTAAAGAACAAAACGACCATCTCATCGTTAACAACTCAATTTCCCCGTTTCGCTACCAAGTCGATCCAAAGTTAATTACATGTTTTACCCCCTATTGCCTCATTTTCCTTGTTACCATACACCCCGGGCAGGTTGACGTTGCCATCTAACCTTTGATTACTATTACCCAACTTAGTACAGAAACAGTTTACTCAGTATCGATCCCACTCCCAAAATATTAAGGAAATGGCAAAAGTATTTGTAACTAATCGTCCGTCCGATAAATTTACTTTGGATATTAAGTTTCTTTGGACCCCAGTTTTCCTGTCTCAGTTAATGGTATTGGGTTAACTAGCGGGTGTACAAATATACCTTATAACATAAAACAGTTGTTTCTGCTTGGATTTCATGTGCCCAAAGTCACTTTTGTTGTTGTCTCAAAATATTTTTTCTCTACCTTTTTCGGCTCATCAACAAACGAAAACATATCTTAATTAGGGTGATCAAACAAACGTCGTTACTCGGCAAAACCACACACGCATTCCACAAAATCACGAATCAAAGGAAAATCCCACAGTGAATACATGCTCCCTTGTTTATAATAAAGAAATTCATCAAATATAAAACGGGACGAGCCTGTGGAACAGGCAGTTACCAAATTAATTAAGACAGCCCATTATTGTGAATATAATGGCTACCACGAGTCGCTGCTTCACCGCTTAAATTTATTTAACATTCATTAGGGAAGCGTGTGTTAGATTGGAGGTCTCTCACTTGTTGTAGAGCACGATGTCTGGTCTCCAAATGTGGTCGGAGGGCACGTGCAGCATGTGGACTCCGCCGTACTCCTTCGGCTCCCAGCGGAGCTTGTAGTCATACCACGACTGCTCCACCCAGAGGTTCGTCGTCATGATCTGGTTCTTTAAGTTCTGTAAAGAAATAAATGGATTACAAACAGGACTTTTAACTTTTTAATTGGGGACGAATAAAAGTTCGCGTAAATTAACCAAGTCGGTAGGTTTCGTTTATATGGTTTGGATTCGCCTGGCAACAATAAAACGAAAATATTTACGTTTGGCTGTAATTGACCTCGTATAAGAATAAAAAGTAAAGTGGGCTTAATACCACTTCGTAAAACTCCAAAAAATATACCCATATTAACCGTCCCTACAAAATCACCTACGAATAAAATATTAAATAGAAACGAAAAATCATTCCATCATCTTCACAAACAGATGAATTTCTTATCCTATTCCCGTTTAAAACCTCATTTCACCAGCAAATTAAATCGTCCTCTTTTGATACAGAGGTTTATCCCCTTTCGAAGACTGCAATCGGTTCCCCTGATTGATTGAGATCGTGTTGTCAGGCAAGTCGCTGTACTGTATTGACACAGTGAAGAGCTCGCACTGAACTCATGTATATTCCGAGAATCAATAAACTCCGAATGTGTTTGTGCTCGGATACCGAAAATAATTATCTTTGGGAATCTCGTTACGTTAAAATGGAGAACAATGATGGATGAAGGAACGATAGCTTGTTTTTTTTTGTAGGATTTTTCTTTAAGTATTTTTTTTACTAAATTGTGTTGTTTCATTATGTTAATGATACAAAGAATTTATCGAAATAAATACAATATCAGATTTCGGTCAAATAAAATGATAGAGATGCAATTTCCAGCCACAATAGGCGTGGGTCTTCCATCTGACCAGGACCAAGTCCGTTCTGGATATGCCTCATTAGGGCTGATGAATACCGGGTCAGCGGGATTGTCCGATATTGATACGCGGCTCCCGTTGGCTTATGGCAAAAGGAAGTAACATCATGTTTTATTTAGTAAAATTCTGTAAATCGTTTCTGCTCAACTCAAAGTGAGAGGAGTAATTTGATGATTTAACATCCAAAATAAAGGTTGCATTATTTAGAATCTCAGTTGGTAATCAAAAGGCACGAGAATATAAAAAATATTTTCAAAAAGCCTTCTAGAGGCAAAGAAATATAGTGAAAACGACACACACTACTAAAGGAAAAGAACGGTCAAGTGTAAGTCGGAGTCGCGACACTGAGGCGAGGGTGACACATAAATAGGATTGATAGAAAAAAAAGTAAGCCGTATGGTTCATGAGATACAGTGTGGTGACAGGCGGATAAATGGACAGACGGATGCTTCTAAAGACTGATAGACGGATAGAAAAAGCTTTAATAATAGGGTTCAGAATATGTTCTTAGGATAAGGTAGAAGTATAAAAGGATACTTCGTCTAACAGGAAAAGTCGTTATTCATAGTGATATGATTTTACGGCAAATAATGGTCTGGCTTTCACAAGAACACTCTTAGCTGTATCCACTTAGAAACTTTGTTTTATTAAATTACTGTAACTCATGATTTAACGTGTTTGAACAGCTCCCTGATATATGTAAGATACAGCTTCCGGGCACACAAATGAAGCTAAGAAAACGAGGGAATTGTCAAAAAACTGGGTTCCTATACAAAATTATCGTTATCGAAATTTGTACTAATCGTCATTATACACCATGTGGATTTAAAAACCAAACTTTTTATGGAGTAGATTGCTGCATTAAAAAATCCGTTTAGATGCAGTACCTAATAGTCCTGTTGTTTTAATTTTAGACCAAATTTAAAATTCATGAGCGAATTAAAAAGATAAAGTCACATGCTGAAACATATTGCAAGGAAACCGGTGTTACTGAGATTTTCAAGGGTGTGTCAGGCCTTAAAACTCTGACACCAGGTTGTGAATCAACCGTATGAAAAGAAGAAAAAAAATTAGTGTTTTGTTTTAATGAAATAATTTTTTTTTAAACAATATCGTTTAACCATTTTCAAATAAACATTACTTATTCTATTCATGGCTAGGTCATATATATATAGAACTAGGTATATGAAGCAGGACATTATAAATCTCCTTGTCTGTCCACGGAAACATTAGTTGATGTAAATTGATGTTGTTCCAATCTGTATTAATAGCATTAGTTATACACAATTATACATATGAGGTACTAAGTATGCATGATGCAAGGTACCTAGATATAGGTAATAGGGTTCGTAGCGATTATGGAGAGGTCGAGTATTGTACGAAAATTTTCAACAAAATTTAAATAAGGATAGATTTGATTTTCGACTTTAATTTGTCACTGTAGGTCCGCCAATTCGCAAGTCCCAAATCATAAAGCAAATATAGAACTGAGACTGATGATCATTTATAGCAAATAAAATTGTGTATTAAAAAATAATTATACGTAATTAATAGATCTAAAAACCCACTTTTTCAATTTCATCAAAATCTGTCCAGTATTTTTTTACTTGTAACTTACATTGCCATCGGGTTTGAAGCTACCCTGAAAATTTAAGCTTGCTAGCTTATCGGGATGCCTCAAAATTGAGTTGCAAAAATCCAACCGGAACGACAAAGTGAGAGTATTAAAAAAAATGTGGGAAAATACAGCGTGTTCTAAAATAACATGTAAAAATCTCAGTAACATGTTATATATGAGATCATGCCTCACACCTTGCTACATAAGATGACGTAAACAAACACCTTCTCGTTTTACAATCGCTGTGTGTTATGAATCATAATGAGGGCGGCTGACAGATGAGTGGCGGCGTTGATGGGACTGTATTAACTACAGCTATTACACTTGAACTAGTGGCTTAAGGAATATTATACGAGTTTCAATGTACTGATTTAGAAATGTCTTATTTTTATGCTCTTTAGAATTTCGTACCCAAAAGGCCGGACTGTCGGCTGTCGGTGTTTCTGTCACCGGGCTGTATCTCATGAAGCGTGATAAAAAGATAGTTGACATTTTTAGGAATAAGTTATTTCTGTTACCGTTTTAACATCAAAAATAGTAAAAATAAATATCGAGGTCAAGCGTTGTTACGGTCATACATTTGACAAATACATGACAACGTAAAGGCAAAAATAGCTGACGTAAAAAAACATATTATTAAATGATGTAACGGTTTACTCACGCGTATTTCTCGGGGTAGCCCGACTAGTTAACAGTTACAGTTCGACTCGCGATCCCGCCACGTCTGCTCATGATTAAGGACTCCGGTTGGGTCCGAAACTAGTCGGGCTACCCCGAGAAATACGCGTGAGTAAACCGTTACATCATTTAATAATGAATCATTCTCACGACAGTTACTATCAAAAAAACATATTATTTTAATTGCAAAAACACTTCACGATATATAAGAATACAACAAAACACAATCATATAAGTTCTTTCTTCATCTGTTATGTGAAATCAGTACAATGTAGCATTGTACCCAAACAAATGTTATCAAAGAAAATTTGTTTCGACGCGGAAATATAAGAAGCTGAACAAAAACATCTGGCACTCAATACAAGAACGCCAAATATTACGAACTTTTTGATCCCCAACTTTTTTTTGTAACTTAAATTAGGTTTTATTCGAATGTACGTTTTCTTTCTCGGTCGTTTGAAGTTTTGCTAACTTGTCCTCACAGGGTAAGTTTCAATTTTCCGCAATACTTTTTTACTAGCAAGTTAAAGGAAGTAGAAATAATTTAGTGCAGTTTTGTGTTTACTCTGACTTCGTTATTCGAGAGCTTTATCTCGGGTATACAAGACTACAAGGCTTTAAGGTAAAATATTCTTGCAGCGGTCGGTAAACTTAATACGATCCCTGTTCTTCCGCTTGCTTAATCCTTAGTTAAAAGAGTTTACGATTTTTCAAGCGATGGAAGAAAAATGTCGGACACAGTTCCCCAACCTCCTTATTACTCCGAGTAAGCCCTTTCTTTGCAAAACGTGTCTTACGTTCCATTATCAAACTTGAATATGTGTAAGTCAGCGTAACTCGAGCACCAAAAAAAATCTAAATCCAATATTGAGCTTCATTGCAAAGTTAACTTTAAAACCAAAGGCAGTTGGTGCAAATTCCTATGAGCATCGATCAGAGTCGGCTTTAACCCTAAAACTTTGATACATTGTTTGGCACATCATACATCATGTGTGATCCATTGATTAATTGAAGTTTGCCGAAGAAATTTTGAAGGATGTAAACCGTCGTGCTGAATCGCCATAATGGCTTTGTACAATCTAATAACAGTGTGAACGGCAGCCACGTAATTACTTCATTTGATTGACGTTATATGAAGGCTTGGGTTAAATACGTGTTGTGGTAAGTGATCTAACTATTTTGAAATAGACGGGTAATTTAGTTAATAGTATATTGTTACGTGTAAGATTTAAATGATAAAATAAAATTTTGGATTTTTACAGAAATTAAAAATTTAATAAGATAAAATTTGCAATGGATTACAGATATATCTCAGACTTATCCATTGTTTTTAATTCCAATTTTGAGAACAAGAGAAGAAAAAAAGGAAAAAATGTCTAAAGACGCACCTACACTGCCCTTGACTCTGTTTCATTCTTCATTGATGCTATGGTTTACTCCCGCGTAGGTATTATGTCGGGATCGCCCGACTAGTTTGAGACCCAACTCCTTAAACATAAGCTGACGCGGTGGGCGCGAAAGTCACTATTTGATTGATACGTCTTTAATACTCGTCGCTCGTTTTCTGTGAAACGCAATGATGTACCGTATTATACAAACAGTATATATTAAAAAGAAATAATATTTTATTTCAGTTTTTGAGTGAATCACAAAATAATTGTTCTATAATTCGTCAGTTATCGTCAACAACTAATATTGGCGAGCGTGTACCCCGATTTCCACTTCCTTTAGCGACAGTATTGAATAGGTTATAGACTCGGTCTGCTACGTGGAATAATTACTGCTTTCCCTACAGGAGATAGATACGTGCTCACAGATTCCAGATGACAACATTATTATATCAGATTCCCGAGAAACTATATCGATTTACGCAGAATTCTGAGTTATGTTATATTGAAACCCGGTATCAATGCCTGTTATTATGTAATCTGAACCAAATTGATTTGTGAAGTATTCTACTTGAAGATGTCTTATTAACTTTGTATAACTTGACATATTATATATCTACTCTTTCCTTTTTTTGATATGTGTATTTGCCTTAACATTGTTTAAGTGATTTCTTTATTTCTGAGTAGTGTAATCGGTTTTTACCGTTATAAATATTGTTTAAAAGCGATAAAAGTCAGGATGCTTGGCTTGTCTCAAGTAAAATCAAAGACAAAATCCTCGCTTATGATTCCGAACTTTCTTAACAGACAACCTTCAGCCCACGAAAGTTCCAAAACTTTTAATCCAAACAGACTAGATCAGACTTTGTATCATCTCAAACTTTATTTCCGTTTCAAATTTCGGCCCGTTAAAACTTATTTAAAACCTTTTGATATCCGATACCCTTTCGGGGTTCGGAGCAAGCGGGCAACCGTGTAAATATTTCACTGTGAGCTGTGGGAAAATTGTCAGAAGTGTCACATTGGATTTATGTCGGACGCCTTACAGAGACAGTTGAAGGCCGAGATCCATCATAATATTTACGATGGGGCCCGATGCCCTGAGACTTACCGGTTATCCCGGCCGACATTTGTTTCAGTGTCAGATTATGGAGTTTGTCAAAAGTCGGTGTTTTATGTGCCTGCGTCGTGATTGTGAATGACATTGAGGGGTTGGTGTGTGACGTTAATTTACGGGAAAACGTTATGCTTTTTAAAGATTGGTATCAATTTGTTTCACCAAACAGTCAATCAACTCAGCCTATTTGCTGCCGCATTTGTGACTCTTACAAAAACGAAATCATAATCAATTTGGTAATAATAGTGATGACGCCATTTTCTTTTTCATTGTCCCTCTTGTAGCTTAATGCAAAATAACATGAATTTAATTTATCAAATTATGATGAATGGAAATTTTCGCGTGGCATCACAATATGTTATAAACTTTACGATATCGTAAAGTCACAAGCCCCCTCTCCTAAACTTTAAAGCAGTTAATGTGTTCATGTAGAAAGAGGAAAAAATACGTGTCGAATAATTGTGTCGTGTCGTTTTAATTATCTAACTGAGGAACTAAATAGATTTTTACTTTTTCGTCGTCTTCCGTTTTAAATACTAACAATTTTTTGTCTTAACACTTTATAATATGTAAATGCCTCAACATACTCGTGGAAGGTTTATCGTTTGTAAAGTAATTCACAAAGCTTCATGAAGTATGTAACATGAGCTCGAGTAAAACTACAAATGCAATTGTAATGAGCGTAACACTCGTAGTTGGCTAACTACTTAAAGCTTAGCACTTTGTGAACAAGTTTTAGCTCTTAAACTATTAAAACAGACTAGATACACCGCGTAATGTAAAGACGGGTCCAGTGCGAGTCTAGTCTGTGTAAAGTTGTAGTAGACAATTAGGCAATTGTGAAATATATTTGTGGCCTTTTTATAAATGTATGATTTTTATTTGTATAAATAACGTAATAACGTTGCTTTGTCTCGATCTTTATTTTTGTTACGTGCAAATTTAAGTTTGGTTCATGACACACAGCCTGATGATGAAAGGGGGATCAAACAGCTGAGACTCGGTAAAAAGGTTCCATTTTTACCACTTGGGTAAAAAAAGCAATAATACCCATATTTTAATACACGAACAGTTCATTACACGTTGACAAATTAATACACGAACAGCGTTAAAATATTGAAACAACGATGACTAAGCCCCGTGTTGACATGATTGAATGAAGTTGTGTAGATAGTGCAGTTTATACAAATATTTGTAGCGGACTGAAAACAAGGTGGCCAGTGTTGAAATAAGCTTAGTGTCAAAGATTCTATCGAACTAGGAGCTATAGTAAACAATATTGTGTCATTAGTTGTGTAGCTTTTTAATTAAAAACAATAGTAAGACATGGAATAAGTTTCAATTTATTTTGAAAATTCGTGTCTTTAAATGTATTTTTTAAGTTTGGGTGGGAATCCTGTCAGATATTAACCTTGAAATTGAGAAAACAGTGACAGACACTTACTAACTAATCTTGAAAATACGTATAACGTCTCCCGCATTTGGTGATTAATACGTAACTATTCACCACGCACCGAACGCGTGGATCCGTCGTGACCTCCGATGGGGGCCGATCGCATCCTTTCAAATTGAGGAAGCTGATGTTGAAAAAGATCCCGAGGCCAAGTTAAAAATCAGGTAATTAAACATTCTAGCTTAATAAAAACTCGGTTGTCTGTAAGGTCGGTTTACTGACAATGGGTGAACGTGGCAACGTCATAAGAAAATACTGATGGAATTTCTACATTTTTGCATTGCAAAAATTGACAATGGACCGCCTCAGAACGAGGCATCGCCGCATTTTTTCGTGCCTGCAGCCGACTCCATCGAATTATGAGAAGTTGTCACGTCATAACTTGAAAATCAAATTTCAGGGTTCAGCACTTTACTAGGTATTTTAAATACTATATTCATATCTTCCTCCAACTTCCTTTCCACATCATCATCAGTTCTATCTATCACAGTACACTGAACAACTAAATCTCTTTCAAGCACATTTTAATTTATTTCACGGGTCTTGCTGAAAATACGACCGAAACAGCGTGACATTTATTCTAGTGTACAATCGCGTACACTAAAATAAATGTCACAAAAGATTAATAGAGGAACTTGCTTTCTGAATTCACATGTACTCATTTGTAAAGGTTTTTATTATTTTTCTTTTTGATACAAAAACTCTTTGCTTTTCTAAAAAATCGTTTTGGTTTTTCTTTAGTTATAGTGTCTTTTATACTGTGTTCGATTATTCTTCGGAGCCGTTATTTTATAGAGTGTACTGTGATAATATTAAAAAATTAAGATACTAAAAAAATGGCTTATCATCACAAACTTGAGTACTACTCTTCAGGAATACTTAATGGAATGGAATACTCTTTTTGATTGCTTTTATATTATGTTTACTGTCTGTTCTTCTATTAAATTTCGATAATTGCCTTTTTTATTTGTTAATATCTTATTCTGTGCTTAAGTTTTTTTTAATAACTAATTAATTGAATCTATTTATCTACATATTTAAATAACGGTTTTTATGTGACGTTAAATTATGTAACGCTTATACGGAGTACATCGTTCGTTTCAAAACCTTTAGCATCGACAAAATATAAAAGACTTAAACAAAACGGCACTAAAAAAATTGTTCATCCAATATACTTTTATCGCTACAAATTCATTCAAGTGAAGTACGAGTCCATCACAATACATCGTACCTTTCACAAACAATATTTTTTGGCTCCTTTATCTGAAGGGAATCCTTATCTTCGAATATTTTATTTTCCACCGCTACGCTATCACAAGTCTCTGAGGATATTAGATTTCTTTCATACGACAGCTGTGATGGCTAAGCTACGGAGCGCGTAGGTGCGAATAACTTTGTATTCGTACAACATTGGCTACACAAAGACAATATTCCACAGGAAAATAAATTACGTTGCCCTCAATTAAGCCCAAGGAAAAGCTGCTTTTAGTTGAGCAACGTAGCCGACTTTTTCTGGACCATTTATTACGCAAAGAATAAGTTACTCTTTTCAATTGTGTTTTGCTTGCAAAGGATTTTTTCAGTCGTTAGCTGTGTTATAAAGTTGCAGCATTGCGACAATTAATTAAACTTGAATTTGATATTTTTTGAAGCTTAAATAATAACGCATGTTATGTGAACTTAATACTGTATAATATTAAGGTAGAAAGTAAATTATAACGTACTTTTGTTCTCCATACAAAATTAAGTCGTTAAACAGTAATTCTCATTGCCTAAACCTTAATTTTCAGTCATTGTTTCCAGCCAGTCTCAAATTATGATATTTCGAGTGTTATTTAAAATTGCCACCATTTCCACGTTACAAGCGTTCTAAAAGCCTACAAAAACATTAATTCAGATTAAACGTTCGCTCTGGAAATAAAGGAAAGAAATGAAAATACAGGAATGTAAATAACTTGTTTTTCCTGTACAAACTCAGCTGCTTCCCTCTCAGCGTTCGAAGACGGAAATTAAAAGTGGCCGCGGTTGGACCACAATGCATGCAATGCCCCCGTTTTAATAAACTCCGTACAACTAACATTATTATTGCGCTGACATCCTTGCTTTCAATTACAAAACTCCCCAGCCACTTAACCTAGTTTCGGTTGAGTTTCGGCGACAGTAATCTGCGTAAACTTTGATAAAATGACGTCAAATCAGTAATTCTGATATTTCGTGTATCCCTGTACTGTGCGATTGCGATTAATGTGCTTGATAGCGGTGTTTACCTCAAAAATAATAAACAAAACCTTAACGACAAGCGAGCGAGTGGGATGTCGTCGAGGAGTTAATTTCCTTTGTTATGGCACACGGGGGCTCGCACATGGGCTCCTGTGCCGCAATTAATTCTTGGGCACCGCACAAAATAGGTTTTCCCACATTTTCCTTTACTGCGATCAAAAGAAATCTGCTTTTTGTTGGTTCTATTTCTAGGATTTGCTTTTGTTAAATTTTTGGGTATCGTGCGTATATAATCAATAGTGAAATAGATTGCTTAAAATACGTCATTTTTATATGGAACGAATTTCTTAATTAATTCAGGTTTGAAAAAGAAATTAAGATGCAAATGAAAGTTCAAGAGGCATAAAAGAGACAAAGACCAATTTGAAAATAATTAATCCGTCAACAAAATTTTGAATGTTAAATTGAGATATTTTAAAGCTGTTAAATTGACAAGTACTTAAATTATGTAGAAAACGGTCGAGATAAAGTCGTTAATCGACGATTTATAATATAAATGTCAATTTTCACTTATTCGTGTAGCAAGTAATACTTAAAAAGAAGCATTTAAGTAAATACAAAAAGATAGAAAAAAAGAAAGATATTTTAAGTATTTTACTGGCTTAATACTTAAATGTATGGTAGCGACAACAGTAGACGAAATAAATATTTTTTATCGAAGAGAATATATCCTAATTAAAACATTTATTATTGATCTTACGTTTTATGTCAGACAATACGTCACAAGTGAGGCTACAATTAGACATTCAATTGTGTTTATATTTTACCCTTCACTTGACCTATTAGTTGACTGTCCATCCAATATGCCACTGTGGCAAAGGATTAATTATTCTGCGAACTCATGTCAAATATGCATTTACTTGTTTGTTTGTCACAAACCTATTTAAAACGTTGATTGAAAATTCAATTAATTGAAATGATTCGTTATTACAGATTGTACCTACATGCCTGCATAGATTTAGGTATACGCATTGATAACAAATAATATTAATTATTGAGAAATTATACCCGGTATGGGCTTCTGGAATTACATTTTAAACTAGAGCTATTCTCATGAAGTTATAGCGTTAAACAAAAAAATGATAGTTGAAAGATCATGATAAAAAATCTTCATTATTCAAAGATTTCTTAAAGTATCAGATTTTTCACGTTTCCAAGCTCTTCCATGGCTCGAGGGCGTTTCGTAAACCCGAAATAACGAAACCTTAAACCTGCGGAGAGATTCCCAGCACTTGACCGACTTTCAACAAAGGCCTTAGCCACAATATACAAAAAAAAAAGAAAACAGGAGTGCTGAGGAACGTATTAAAACCCACATTCCCTCGTTACATATTCAATATTCAACTTCCGAATGATGAAACAGAATGCCGCTTGCCGCTTGAAAACGCGCGATTCATATTTTCACGGTTAGACGAAGCGACGACGGAGCAATCCCCTCGCGATTATGCGATATGCGCATAAGGCAAACTCGCGACAATGCGCGACCATCAAAACGCCTTACCCCGCAAATCGATAATACTCATCGCATAAACTAAGTACTTTACGCCTCACTTGTCTATACCATACTACCAAGCCTACTTATTGGCAAGCAATATCGTACGAGGGTACTGCATTTATTCTGAACCTAAAACAATAAAAATAGAGTGCTGTGGGCTTGACATACGACTTACAAGAATCGCTTTTACGAACCCTTTTCTTTAGGACTTTGTAATGTTTGTAGAAAGTTTCCAAGGGCACATACCTAAGTATACATACATAAATAATACATAATACTTTGTAGTACTAATGTATTTAACTAAAAGTATCTGAATATTTCGTCAAGCAGATTTCAAAAAAATATTCATAAAATGTTATATTTCATTTAATCAATAAAACAATATGATGATAAAAAGTATCGAAGGAGGTGGAGCGTATAGAGGTGGGGTCACGTCACTTGTCTGTAAAAAGTTACTGATAGCTAACGTCATACTCGTTTAGAACTAACTGTAAGATTAAAATATTTTGCTTACGCAATATAAGAAAGAAACATTTTGCGAATACTTGTAACGGTTTTATTAGATTTTTTTATTGTAATTTCTATTATACAGCATCCGTTAAAATTGTTAATTTGTTTAGTCATGGGAAACTAGCCAGCTTTCAGAAAACTTTATAGATAGAATTAGTTTTAGAATGGTTTTGTTTTATTTTTATCACGAAAGTTTAATTTTATTATAATCAAACTGCGCTAACTTTTAATGGAATTCGAAAATATTGTTGTAGCTATAGTAATTTTTTTGATTAAAACTTTTAGACAAAAACAATGATTTTTGATTTTCAATGAGCTTCCTTAAACATCTACATTTTTTAATTGATCTTTATAAAAAGGGCTCTTTCTCAATTAATGGTAATCGTAAAAGTCAGTAACGTTCGACTCGCGGTACTGTGCGATCCGCACAAATAGGCTTAGTAGCACACGTAGTCATTTATTTTGGTCATCCCTTACTTTTTGCTTATCCCTACTAATATTATAAATGCGAAAGTAACTCTGTCTGTCTGTTATGCTTTCACGTCTAAACCACTTTTAATTTTTATGTAATTTGGTACAGAGATAGAGTTGACCTTGAGAAAGAACATAGCATGGTTTTTATCCCGGACTTTTGAAGATTTCTCTTGGAAACGTGATATAACCACCTCGACGCCGGCGAAGCCGCGGGCGAAAAACTATATAACTAATGTCATCTTCAAAAATCAATGTCCAGCTATCACGGCTCTTGAGATACATACTGGTGACAAATTGACAAACATCACAGAATTACTAATAGGGCTCCGTGGGTCCGTGATTTTACTCCTTGGGTCCATTTTTAATATTTGCAAGATTTCGCTAGCATTTTCATTGCAAGCAATGTTTTTTCATATTCCCTTACTCTTTGTACAAAAAATATTTTCTACCATTCCATGTCAGTAGTCTATTGATAACATTTCTACTAGCTCAAGCAAGTGAGCGTTTTCTCGAACTTTTGAGACTCAAATAAATAGAGACACGGCAAAGTGCTTACAAAAGAATAAGTTTTCTTTTACATCAAAAGACTGTTGTAAAAATGAGATATAAGTAGATACTTACACACGCTTGCTGCGAAATGTGGGCTAAAGTGCCCCTTTCTTATTATATTGTGAATTCATTTCTTGACGTCTCGTTACATTTGGTTATTATTCATATAAATGACGATATTATAAATAATAACGGACGTACCGACGGACGGACAAAAAAACTATTCATTGCTCAACATTACGAGTTAATAATGAATTATTAACATCATTTACATAGTACAAGCATTTTTTTTTAATTCTGATATTTTTTGAAGGCGATTATTTTTTATAATATAGATAAGTTGTTAACCTTTATTTACAAGAATATAGTTCAAAAAAGTAGTTATAGAAAATGTTGATCCTTAATATTCTACTCTTGCTGACGCCCAAATATTTGAGTGCACAAATACTCACTCGTAAATGTATTTGAATTAAATAAAGATGCAGAAGCTGTATGGATTATCCGTGTAAACAAATGCTAGTTTAATATTCGGCTACTACAAAGGAAAATCAAAAAGTAGGCCAACATTTCAAAAGTACAGAAATAATAATAAACTTTATTATCTGAAAGAACGGAAAGTTACAAAGAAAGGCTTACCCTGTGGACTATTTATTATTCAGAAAGAATTATTTGGTAGGAAAAATACGGTATAAACAATACCGCCTAAACCTGAATGTTAAAAAGTAGGTCAAATTCTCTTTGAATAAATTAAAAAGGTTTTAAAAGAGTTGAAACCCATCCAATGCCAAGTTCAAAGTACTCGTTGAGTATCTCATAATATTGTGGCAACACTGGCCTCTCTGGCCACGCTTTATTTATATATTTTAAATTCATTCAAATGGCCAGCCCACTCGGCCATTCCATTTTCAACACTTACATTTTGTACTGTATTTTTAAACGGTTGTTTTTTTTTGTTTCAAGGAATGTTGTGTTAAGCATGCGGTGGGACGTCATTTAATGTTGATATATTATTACATAGGGTGTAATGCAGACAAGTAGGGAAAAGATATTCCTATATTGCAATAGAACTGTTGTCTGCAAACTTACGATTAAATATTAAATGGTTTGAAAATAGCCATAATAATATTTTATGTTTTACCCCACAACACATTTTTCTTGTACCCAAGAGTGATGGAACCCCCTAACTTAGACTCCATTGTTTATCCGTATGTCACCAGGACGGCACACCTTCAAGTTAGTTAGTACCTTCATAATATATTTTTTTATCACTTTTCTTTTGCCTCTTTATACGGTACCAAAATGACGCTGACCTGGCTGTTCAATATTTTGCTAGATATAAGGGACTGTCACAATCAAAACGACATATAAACTAAGGCTAATCCTTATCTCCTAATACTGACATGCTCTCAAAGCCCAAGTGCTACGAGGGCTACGAATAAAACATCTTATATTAGTCTACGGTACTACGGCAAAAGCACGAAATATTATTTTATTAGTGACCAGCAAGTTTCAAATTAAGATTCATAGCGTCATTTTAAGTTATGTTAGCTCGTATAAGCCTATTGGGTGTGTACGTGTTACTCTGTCGAGTCACGTGATGTGTAGGCAACGCTCGCCCGGCTTTGTGCCATTGTGTAGGGATTTCATGATATCATCGCTCCAAGCTTTGACCTGAAACCATTTATATTTTGATTGTGCAATAACCAAAAATATTCACACTTTATGTAACACATGAATAAGGCCTGACTGATTTTATATTTATTCCAAATCTCTTTTAAAAGTTGTTAGACTGTAGGTAAAGTAAACCAAATCCCGCACAATTAATCACAAACTTTTATATTGATAATACAAACCTGACAAATATTTCATTTATCTTATTTATACGAATATGATGGGTCCGGTCTCATCAATGGAGGGATACATACAAGCCCATTAGGTGCGGACGTGAGTTGACGTTACGCCGACACGTGCCCGCTATTATAGAACTGATAATCCTAATAGGAAGGGAATCGTACGAATTTCATTTCCACATAAGTGGCTTTGGTCTAGATTGATTTTCTTGTAGAATAGATGTAGGAAAATTGTTATAAATGGTTGATTGTTGCAAGACTTGGGCGATGAAACCATAGTAGGTTGAGTTGAGGATGTTGGGCATACAATGTCAAAAAAGTAGCAAGAGTAGGATGCTTGCTAAAGGCAAGAGGCAAGAGAAAATGACATGAATGAGTAGGCTATGCCCAACAATGAGTTATTCAAGGCTGATGATGACCATGACGAGTACCTATAAGTGCAAGAGGACGACCAACTTTTCTGTTGCGCCTAATCAAATTTCAATAAAGCTTAATTTTAAAATCTTGAATTTTAAGGCATTGCATTTATCAAAAAGAGACGCAACTCTACTTCGTGCATAGCGCTGTCAGGCTTCCACAACTGCAAACATATTACTGTCTGATGTCTTGTCATGCATTTTGCATTTAATTGCTAATATTCGTACAATTACAGGAGAAAACTAAATTTGAAGATGAGTTTGTTACAATTTCACAGCTAAACCACAAAGAGGGGTCTCATGAAATTTGTTGCGGATTAAGTTGAATCCCCAAAAAAGGACATCGGCTACTTTTTGTCGGGATTATCGTCACCGTTGCAAGTGGGGCCGGCGTGACAATAAAAAAGACTATCGCATCGGGCAATGGATATTCCTTTTCTTAGTTGTTTTATTCTTTCTTTGCCTCAAATTTGTAATCAAGTGGTAAACAGACATATTTTGCATTTGTGCATAAAAATGATAATGACGTGCAGAAAAATACTTAATTGGCAAAATAAAACATATCGGCCATTTCGAGAACCTTTGAAGTCGGTCAGAAGAAATGTAGTTCTCAGCGAGAAAACGAAATATCTAAATGCGGATTTTTTTTAAATAATTTAAAAGAATCAATTGTTTGAATTAAAAAGGGGTTTTGTGCCTTTTAATTCAGAGCAATCAGGTTAATTTTAGCAGAATACATGTCCTATAAATTATATTTAAACGCTTCAATTGATTCGAACCCTGGTCTACCGCACTATCTATGAATACAATTTGTACGGCCTGTTGTAAATAATTTATAGAATTTGTTATTACGAGCGACAATGGCTCATCAGTTATGTACTGTCCAATGGTATTTGTGGTATGTATATTTAGAACGGTAATATTAATACTAGATCTGATAACCTAGTGGTAAGACTGCAGGACTGCTAAGACCAAGGTCTTGAGTTCGATACCAAGTCACTCAATATTTTTTCCAATACTGCGTGCTTATTAGAAAGAAATATCACAGTTTCCGTGTTTCGGAAGGTACATTAACATGTGAGTCCTGCATCTGATCCATTTCCGGGCGTGTCGGATGGGTGTCCCATTGGGCTATGAGAGTAAGAGTACAGGGACTTTTTGCGCAGCTGGCTGGTGTCACTTGAAGTCACGGAAATACAAGTCTCTTGTGTAGGAATCAAATAATGAAACTTAAAGTTTTAGATTAAATTGTAAATTGCTTGTCTACAAGTCAAGAACTCTAGATCTAATAACGATTTAATGGGTATTTGATGATGAAACGGTGATACGTTATAACGTATATTTATGAAGAATTTTCATGATAGTAACAATAGAAAATTGTTTCATTAATAAATATTAAGGTACATAATATTGGAAACTTAATAATCTCGGTGAATGAAGGATAGCATCCAATAAGAGGCTTATTCACGGTGGTCTGTACAAAACTGACGATGTTATTGCAATATCAATCTGTGTTGCCCTACGGCCGGACAAAGGCTGGACTCCAATCAATCGCTTTAAAACCCACAGCAGCTAGGGGTATCAATACGACCAAATAAAAACCAATTCATGTAAATATTTACGATAGAATCGATTCAAAGCTTCGTTGTTTGATAAAACCGGTCAAGTGCGAGTCGGATTTATTAGTCGTGAAAATACACTGAAAAAAATATAAAGCGCAAAAAACATTGGCCTTCCATCAATTTTTTACTATACCAATCTTTGCTTGACTTGATAAATTTTATTTTCAAAAATTTGTGGAAATTTTAACAATCCTATTACCATAGTTCTTGTGATTTTATCTAATGACAGACCGACAGACGGTCAGACACGGCCTTAGTAAAAGTCGTTTAGCCGTTTTACCCTCAGAGTACTGATCCCTAAAGCAATAAAATTCACAGTAAGCGCACGGTTTCCAATACTCTCGCACAAAACAAATATTTTGTATGTATTTATCATTTCGTTTAAAAAATATTTTTTCGGCTCTGAAACACATTTCGTATTTGGATTTCTTATTTGCTAACCATAGCAGTCAGAATATTTTTTTATGTGGAAGTTATTAATAGGTATAACATTTTTTTTTATACTGTAGTGCATGTTTCAATTGAAATGAGACTTGATAATATATTTACACGGACTCAAAAACTACTAATGATCGTTATTTCCCTACATTTATTGAAACTGGTATGGAAAATAAATTCTTCAGTGTTTAACTTAAGAGGTAAGTTTTATCAACGTAAATAATTGTTTTTACGCTCGAAGGGTCAAAAAGACATTGTCCTACAGTATTGAGAGGGAGGCAAGAAATAATCTATGTTAAAATTAAAATGTAGCCATCAGTAACTAGGTCATATTTCAATTAGATTATTGTTTTAAAAAAACCGCTGCGGCGTGATTAGGATTCGCGACGCTGAGTATTTCGTACAAAATGACGTGTCAAAAAAAAGTAGTCATCCACCATATTTATAACCTTAAGAAGCGCAGCTGAACCCCGATTCTATTTGCTTTGTATAGAAATACATAAATCTGTGAACATTGCAGCTTTCTAGATATCGCAGTTCTGAATTTATGTGTCCTTGTGCATGTGTCCTTATTGTCAGCGAAATCCCCCTTAACGGTAGGATTTTTTTTTTATTAGAGGAATAGTTAAAAAAATATTGAAAGTCAAGGATAGACTAACAGCCAGACCCACGGCCATATAGACAGACAGCAGAGCCTTATTAATAAGATGCTGTTTAAACCCTACAAGTACATGCCTTAAAAACTATAACAATTAATAAAATCAGTTTTCATAATCTGAGAGGTTGGATCGGCGTGAAGTCCTCATCTCGCAGTAGGCAAGGCGAATGGTAAGAGCCTACGGCGCACGGTGCGGGCGCTGTGAAGTGCCTCCTCACTTATAGGGGGTTAGGGAGCGAAACGAAATTTAAGTGTATTGATTATTTGATTAACAGCTAAAGGATGCCAATATTTAGAACTTTTGGTTACGTTAATATGTAATGTGTGTTTTTACCCCAACATAGGAGCCTTAGTCAGCTTTATGTTTTTCTATCAGACTTAAAACGAATCGTCGTTTCAGGATTGGATTTTTTTTTAAATAGCCCTGTGTAAGATCCCACGGCAAGGCCTTCTTCTCTGACTAAACCTCCAGCAATTTCTGTTAATCTATCTGTATTTGATCTAATGCATATTTGAGTTCACTTAGATTATGTAACATTAAAATTGGTGGCAGTTAAGTGCTCCACAACATACTTTCAAATAATTCATGTTTGTTTTTATATAATGCAATGGATTGTCCGACTAGCTAGCGGACCCCGCCACTGCGTCGGCTCATAATTAAGGACTCCGGTTGGGTCCGAAATTAGTGACCAAGCACCGGGCGATCCAGTGAGTAAACAGTTTCATCATTTAATAATGACTCATCCTCACAATTGTTACTATGAAAATTAATACCAACTTATTATAAAGAAAGATGTTACAAAAACGACCAGACCTGCCCACCTCTTAACAGATACCGGCGTGATATATTACGGAAATCGGGTTCTGCTCGTGTTTCAAGAGGATATATAATTAAAGCGGCGTTGTAAGGGGTCCCTGTAAGAACGGAGCGGAGATCGATCTATTAGCCGGGATGAGCCTCGGCTGCTATTAATGTGTATCCTTTAGTGTAAGCCTATCTGGCGTATTTTGCTCTACTATTCTTATTTAGATGTACATTCGTAGTACTTTGTAAGGTTATTTGGTTCTAATACGCAGTTTGATTGTATGAACACGATTTTGCGATAATACGGAGTAATTTTTAACCAGAAATTGAACTTACAATAATCTGAGTACTAAAGGCTACTAAAGGAAACTAATTCATCACAGTGTTATTAGAATGATTTTCTGTATTATGAATAACCAATTATTTAAAAAGAAAAGATAATCGCAATCGCGGCGATTTCACTCATAACTCATCCAATGTGAATAGCTACAAAATATCCATGTCGGATACGTTCATAGGTGAATGGTTACAACGATTTAACTGTATTTTTTTTTCATTAACTATTTGAGCGTTTGGTTCGATATCAATTGCTGTGCTCTTAGCGCGAGAATTCGAAAAAAAAAAACTCTTAACAAAGGGGGAACTAGACGAAAACAGGACTACAACTCATTTGAAACAATTCATTTTTTTTCATGTCAATTATAAGGCAATTGGGAAGTATAAATGAACCACAATACATCGTAACACTACGACTCTGTAATGTACTAGGATAGCATAAATGTACTAGCCGCCCACTTTACAGTGACGTTAATTTGAGTCGAAGTTCCTGCATTCCGGTTTAGTGTGGGGGATATACAAGCCGAAAACCGTTTACAATCGGCAACGTACTACCAGGATTTCAAATATTCATGCCCGCGTTGAACTGCATTCACTTTTACTTATCCTTAACTTAACTATTATATCGCTCAATTATGGAATTCCATTTAAGTTTGAAATTAGTTTAGGGAGATCTCGATAATACATTAGCGTATCAACAAATTTCTCGGAAGTTTCAAATAAAATGTGTTGCGTACTAAAAGTTTCACAGTGTGACGGCAAGCTTAAATAACTAATAGGCTTCCTGCTAATGCAATTCAAGGTGAAATGTGTGCCTTTTTCCCCAGGGAGCACAGTTTTCCCG